>NW_027499227.1:0-116218 GCF_021521415.1 Bidens hawaiensis
CACCTATTTCAAACTGAGCAGGTAACAAATTCCCTTGCAACAGCTCTTCATGACAAGACAGAAAAGCTTTAACGATTGTCACATTTGAATCATTTAGTATGGGAATTGCTTCACAATATCTGGATGGCTTGTTTGCTTGAGGTTTTGTTGCAGAAATTCCATGTGCTTTCAGAGCTTGAGCAACTGCACTGTCAACTGCTTTTTGAAATGAACTTGCACTGGATGGAGTTGATGGGTTGCTGGTGGAAATGAAAGCGGTTGATTGTGAAGGGACAGTTGGTGAGTACTTGGGATTGGTCACGTGATATACATTCGGTTGGGGTTTGCTGACAAAGGCTGTTGGCACACTTGAGGATGTAGAACTTACTCCGGCTTGATTCAGAGAATTCATGTGATTTTTCATCCTCATCTGTTCATCCATTTCGAATGACTTGATGGTGGATATTAGCTCACCATTTTTCATCCCATTTAGATTTGTGGTTCTCTTGATAGTTATTGTGGTTACACTCCAGCTATAAGGCAAATAGTTCATCAACTTGTGATTTACCTCAGTGTTGGGAATGTTAACACCTGCAGCTCTTACTTTGACCATGAGCTTCTTAAACCTTTTCACCAAGTCAAGCACAGCTTCACCTTGACGATGGTTGAACATATTGAATTCTTCCTTCAACAGTGTCTTCTTGTTTTCTCTAATTTTGGCATTCCTTCAACCATCTCAACAAGAGCTTCCCATAATCCTTTGGCACTTCTGTGTTCTCGTAGTGTTTTTGTGATTTCATTTGACAGACAGACTGTCAACAACAGAAATGCTTTCTTATCTTGTGCTAACTTATCCAAATCATCTTGATCATAATTCTCCGGTGCCTTTGGTTGTTCTCCAGCATCAGTGCGAGTTGTTGGAACATGAGGACCAACTTCAAAACATCTCATTAAATCAGTTTCAGTTAATGAAATGAAGTTCATGAACCTCCATTTAAAATCAATGAAGTTATCATATAAGGTCATAAACTTAGGAGGTTTCTGAGGAGTTCCAACTTGATTTTCTAACAGCAAATAACCCTTCAATAATTCTGAATCAGTACTGGCCATGGTGTAAATCTTCAAAAGAACTTAATCTTCCAAACAGTTAACTTTTTCGCTTAAATAACTTCAAGCGAAGCGAAAGAAACTTAGGCAAAGCGAAAGATTTTCAAGCGAAGCGAAAGACACTCAAGCGAAGCGAAAGACTTTCAAGCGAAGCGAAAGAAACTTAAGCGAAGCGAAAGGATTTCTTAAGCGAAGCGAAATTGTCCAGAAAGCAAATCTTCCTTAAGATCTGTTTCACCCACTTTTGTCAGTTCAAGTATGATGTTTGGTACAATGTCTGAGCGAAGCAAAAAAATTTTCTTATCAACCCAACAAACTTGGAATCCGTAAGTACCACCTTATGAAGTTGTTGCCAATTCTTTTTGTATTTTTGATAATTTTCTTTGTCAAGAACACTTGAACACTTATCTTCTTCTTTTCAAGATCAAAACCCAAGGTTGTGATCCAAAAACCCTCAACTAGTGAGCCGAAGCTCTGATACAAATTGTAGGTCCCAAGTCGGGTGGATCAAACAACGTCTTTGGATCAACCTAACTTAGTGCTAGCGGAAATCACACTAAGCAACCAAGAGGTCTCGGATCTTGAGTTTATTTTCGGTTAAGGAAAGGAGAAGTTAGAGAGAGAGAAAGTAATAGAGATCTTGCAAGAGATTTTCTTATGTATATCAAACTTTAAAAACCAACCCCCTTGCTTCTCATGGCATGCTCCCTATTTATAGGGAAGCATGCATGAGAAGTATGATATGTCAATTGCCCAATGAGCTTCTTTACAATGGACCGTGGCCCAACAATATACAAAATGACCCGTAGGCCCAAACATATAACTTAAACAATACAAAAGACTAAATATACAAAATGGGACTAACAGATGGCTTCTTTGATTGTTTCCTCTTTGCTTTGTTAAGTTATCATCAATAAATTTCTTAATTAAAATCTACCTGGCTTGTTTTCTATGATATTTAGGGTTACAAAATCTTGTTTAGTTGTTACAAATTCAATTTTACTTCTTGTCAATTCCGCTCTAAGATCAGTTATTATACTCCAAATCTGATTATTTACCTAAATTTGGTTTAATGTAGTCGAACATGATTTGAGTCTGTGCTCTTAATTTGTTTGCCGTTATCCATCGGTTTTATATGTGGTAAATTTGCAACTTAGCTGTTGTGTTTTGTATCATGAGTTAACGCTTTTATCAGTTGCATTCTTGCATAAAACATTGTAGTTTTTTTATACAATGGAATGTGTTGCTAAAAACCTTTGAAAAAGGCGTTTATTTTGTCGCTTTTTTTTTCCGATAATGGGTTATTAGTAGTTAATATTCATGATTCAATCGAGTGAATTTCTTTCAACTAGGATCTTAGATGTTATCCTTATGTGTTTATGGATACAATGAAAAACTACAAAAACACAGAAGAGTTAAGAGAAAAATGATGTATTATCTGTTGATTTACAACATTGTTATAGGGAATCATATGATTTGAGGTTATGGCCTTATTAATTCAGTGAGATATCATTTTGATTCACTTTATCAACAATTGTATTTGCAGTTATATTTGGTAAATTTGCAAATCTTGCTTAATGTATGAAAAATTGGAACTGTTATCTGTTTTGGGTGATTAGAAGTTAATATTTGCGATCCACTGAATTTTCTTCAAGTAGGATGTTGATATAGGTTACATTTTATTTTATGTAAAATAAAGCAGTCTGTCAATTCTTCATGTTTGCATTTGCTTGCTTCAGGAGACTATTTGAGGCCATGCATCTATTTTATTACTTTGCAAAACTTTTTACAGTTTTGTGGTATATCATAACTTTCAACAAATTAAGGCAACTAAATACGGTCGCATCCTTACATGATTACATTCTCAACAAGAGCAGTTTTCTTTTCTATTTGACTTCTTTGTTAAGATATGCATAAATAGTTGCCATATGTATGTCTCTTGTCTTTACAATGATTTTATGTGAAATTAGGTCTCTTTTTCTACATCCTTTTCAAGTGTAGGAACAACTAATACAAGAAATACAACCATAAACCAAAATGATTATACAAATGTGTGTATTATACAGGTTTCTATGTCTCTTTCTAGATGGTGCCAGATGCATGCTTGCTTTGGTGCATGTGATGTAGTTTGTTCCCATTATGTTCAAGAAGTACATCTATATGTATCATCAAAATATGATGATACACCAAACAGGTTTTCTGCACTCTCCTAACTCTTTTCCCTTGTCTTTAACTTCAAAAACACACGTGCATGCTTTGGTCGATATAAAGAAAAAAGAACCTATCTTGATAATCACATGTTATATTATTAAGAAACATCATATATATATATATACACACACATAGACCTTACGTTTTTGGTCTTTAACTATTGATTATAAGCTTAGTTTATTTAGACTTATATTATTATTTGTATTGTAGTTACTAGTGTGACATAATGCAACCGTATTATAAGTTTTGTGACATAATAGTTAACAACAGTGTTATCCACAAAAAACAGTTGTGACAATTACTTATGGATTACAATGCTTAAAAACAGTCGCCCTTCTTATATATATATATATATATATATATATATAGTTTTAAGATCAAATACAAATCATTCTTAACATGAAAACAGTGATATACTACAAGAAATTCAGCTTTTAGCGGCGACAAAAGTCGCCGCTATTACCCCCGATTGTCGCCGCCAAAGGTAATAGCGGCGATATGTCGCCGCTACCTTGTTGCCGCTGTTTCCTCGCCTCTGAAGCTCCAGTTGTCACTGCTAATGTGTCACGCGTCGCCAGAGGCATAGACGGAAAATTTTCCGGAAACGGATCTTGATTATAAACGGAAAAAAACACATTATTAATCGTACAAAGCTTTAAAAGGACAACACTACACGTTTAATTTCTCATTAAATCTGTTCATTTACATAATTTCTAAATAATTTACATAACATTTCTAAATAACAGTGGCTTGATGATGACGATGGTGGCTATGGTTGAAGATCTTGACGAAACTTTTATCTTGAAGGTCTTGGATCTTGAATGTCTTGAGGGTCTTGGTTCTTGAAGGTTGGATCTTGAAGATCTTGACGGTGACGAAGGAGTTCGGTGACCGTTCACTGTGGCAGGATACGGTGACGGAGGAGTATCGGAGCTTACAAAACAAGCCGATTGCAACGGTGGCGGAGGTTCAGCGGTGTCGAAGCTTCAGCTACTTTCACGGTGGCAAGGCTTCAACGGTGGCGAAGGTTCAACGGTAGCATAGAACTTCGACGGTAGTGGCGGAGGTTCAACGGTAGCGTAGATTAATTGTGTTGTATTGTGTTGAGAAGATGGAGAATGGATGATGAATATTGAATAAGAGTTTTTAGGAGTTGATAATGGGTTGAATAAGGTTGAGGGGTAGGTAAGATAAAGACTGGGTGGGGGGTTTTGTGGCCCTTGGATGATGGTTTAATCAATGGACAAGAATGATTCTCACTTTTTTCACACGGATTGAACTATTAGCGACGACTCCAATAGCGGCGACGACGGTTGTGGCCGTCGCCGCTATTTCTTAGTGTCGCCACTATTGGCGTCGCCACTGTTATTCAGAAATGTTATGTAAATTATTTAGAAATTATGTAAATGAACAGATTTAATGAGAAATTAAATGTGTAGTGTTGTCCTTTTAAAGCTTTGTACAATTAATAATGTGTTTTTTTCCGTTTATAATCAAGAAATCCGTTTCCGGCAAATTTTCCATCAATGCCTTCGGCGACCCAATAGCGGCGACGCGTGACACATTAGCGGCGACAACTGGAGCTTCAGCGGCGAGGAAACAGCGGCAACAAGGTAGCGGCGACATGTCGCCGCTATTACCTTTAGCGGCGACAATCGGGTGGTAATAGCGGCGACTTTTGTCGCCGCTAAAAGCTGAATTTCTTGTAGTGTGAGAACCAATTTGCTGTTATTATTATGTTTGTTTTTATAATTGTTTGATGTTATTTTTTGTCTGCATTTGCTGATTTTCGATTATGAGACGTTATAAGTATTGTTTATTTACATTTTGTTGTTATTATTAGATTTTTTTTCTTATGCTGTTATAAGTATTTGTTGTTATTATTTTGTTGCTAATTTTGATTCTTTTGTTGTTATTATTAGGGTTTTTTTTTTGTTATTATAAAGCATTGTTTATGTAGGTTGGTATTGTAGTTGGTATTGTTTCCTATGTTTTCATTTTTGGTAGATTGGTATTGTTTCCTACGTTCTCATGTTAAGATCATATTGTAGTTGGTATTGTTTCCTACGTTCTCATGTTAAGATCATACAATAGCAATTTGGTACTTTAGTGATGATAGTGTTGATGATTGATGGTCAAAATTGACTATTATCATTGAGAGTTAGAAACACAATGCATTATGTTTTCAAAAGCAGTTTTAACCTTCTTTTTTTCCCTTATAAATAGGCCTGTAAACGAACCGAACGTTCTTGAATTATTCGTGAACCGTTCGGCGGGAAGTTCGTTTATGTTCATTTATCTAACAAACGAACGAACACGAACAAAATATTTGTGTTCGTTTAATTAAACGAATGAACATGAACACATGTCCGTTCGTTCATTTATGTTCACGAACGTTCGTTTATGTTTGTTTATTTATGTTCGTTTGTATCTGTTTAGTTATGTTCGTTTATGTATTAATAGAAAACAATTACTTATAATCTGGATGAGTAAATAATGAGTAATCTAATTAAAGGTTTTTACATTTTTTAATTTGAGTTCATTTAAGTGATTTAATTTACGTTCGTTTATGCTTGTTTGTGTTCATTCACATTTGCCATCTATGTTCATTTATATTCGTTTATCTTTGTTCAGTTATGTTCGTTTAGATTATAAACAAATGAACATAAATGAACACAAATGTTCATTTTCTTAAATAAACGAAAAATAAATATAAATATTTATTCGATTAAGTGTTCGTATTCGTTTAAAGTTAAATGAGCGAACAAGAACATACCCTTGTTTATGTTTGTTTGATTTGTTTATAGACTTTTATTATTCACATTGATGAATACGCTGGTCTCAATTTCTAGGCTCTATTGATTTTTATTTGTGTTCGATTGTGTTAATGAACCGTTCGTGAACACATTCATTTCCTCAATGAACGAACACGAACATAAAATCTCGTTCGGTAAGTGTTCGTGAACACATTATTTTTTTAACGAACGAACATGAACAAGGCCTTGTTCGTGTTCGTTCGGTTCGTTTACAGCCCTACTTACAAAGGAAGGATATTAGTTTTTTTTAATCACTTCTCTGAGCTGATCAACGTTATCCTTTTCACTGTATGCAAATATCAATTTTACTTATATGATGCAACAAGAAATCAATACAAGACATAGTAAATGAAAATGAAAAGATTCTTTATACGAGAAACTCAATGTAGTGTGATCTTCTCTCTAACTATAATATTACTTATTAAATATATAAATAAAGCTTGTTTTTTTATTTTCATCAGGTGGGTGGATGAGCGCTTCAGCAGGATTGGCTTTTACACCTTACATCATCATGTTGAAATTGGAGAGGTAGTTGGTATCCTATTATAAACAATATTATTAAATTTATATGGTTAAGCAAGCAATATAATGTTTAATGTTGCAGGACATTGCAGCAAAGATACGATTGTTTGCACAAAAAAGGCCAAGGGCTCTATGCATAATGTCAGCCAATGGTTTGGTTTCTGCAGTGCAACTACCACAATTCGCATCTTCTGGTGGCATAGTCACTTATGAGGTTAGATCCCTAAGTTCATGTTCAGTTAAAATCTTATTATTATCGTTGTTTGGTTGCGTTATTATTACTTTTTAGGTTTTAATTTTTAAACATTGTTTGTAGCCTAAATGTTTCAAGCCACTCTTAGGTTACATGAAATTACAAGCGCACCATTAGGGGCTGTCGCATTAAATATACATGTTTTGTCAGGACCTACAGTTTGTAACAAACAATGCGAACTGTCCAGAAGAAGGGGCTATTGTGCTGGTGGAGCCTGATTGTCAAATGGATCCTGAATCTCTTGCTAGCGTTCACAGATCATCTAATCTTGCTTCAAAAACTGACATTTTGGGAACCGATAACCAGAGGTCAGCTGGTGATACTCTGAACAGAAAACGCTCAGCACCGCATGGCTTGCTTATCATTCAAGAGCCCAAGAATCAGCCTCCAAATTTTGTAAGGCAGAAAAAAGTTGCTGAAAATAAGGAAACCAGAAAGAAGTGTATTGAGCTGAAATATCTCCCTGTGAACGGAGAAGGATCATCATCAAGTACTGACGAAGACCGGTGCTTTTTTGACCTAATGCGGCCACCTCTTTTCGAACCTAAGTTTTATTTCAAGAAATCAATTGAAGATACTATTTTGGTGGTTGGTTATATATCTAAATGTGCAGTTTGTGTTACTCCTATAGCTTGCAAGCAGATCATACTTTTGCTGGACAAAGTTACAAAAGTTTTCTTTTTAGTTTGATGTTTTGGCAACCGTTTGTGGTTAGGTCTTATAGAATTGTATACTTAAGTTATATGGTATATGCATGTGTGAACTACATGTAGTCTAGCATAATCATAGTTTTGCTGGACAAAGTTACAACAGTTTTCTTTTTAGTTTGATGTATTGGCAACCGTTTGCGGTTAGGTCTTATAGAATTGTATACTTAAGTTATATGGTATATGCATGTGTGAACTACATGTAGTCTAGCATAATCATACCTTTGCTGGACAAAGTTACAAAAGTTTTCTTTTTAGTTTGATGTATTGGCAACCGTTTGCGGTTAGGTCTTATAGAATTGTATACTTAAGTTATATGGTATATGCATGTGTGAACTACATGTAGTCCTGCATGTATATCTTGTTTAGTTTCAATATCTAAGCCGCTTTCTTTCGCTAAAAAAAAAAAAAAAAAAATCCCTTGTAGGCCCTCTAGATGGATCTCACAACTTTACTCGGATCAATCTGTGTTGTTAGTTAGTGAAAATCACCAACAACACCCGGATCTAGTTTGTAAAATAAAAGAGAGAAAAAGGGAAAAGTTGGAAGAAAGACTTTTATTTCGCGGAGTTATGTAAAAGGGTTGTGTAGAGAAATGGGTAAAGTCACCCTTTTATAGGGTCCCCATTTCTTTTTCAAAACATGCCCCTGGTTTGAAAGTGTTTGCAGAATAACTTTGAAATTTTTATTTTTAGTCCCTCAATTCGTAAATGATTTGTTTAAGTCCCAGGTTTTCAACGAACTTTGCATGAACAACCTTGACAACCAAACACATAATTTTAAATAAAACAAAGGTTTAATAAAATATGCACAAACACAATAAAACTTAAAATCTTTTTGCCATTTTTATATATTTTAAAATTACGAAAATGCATACATAATATTTGAAGTTGAAACATAAAATAAAACAAAATAAAATAAAAATAAAAGATAGGAGTAAAGATGAAATTAATAGTATATATCAAAATATTTACTTAAAAGTTTATTAAATTAATTTTGTGAGAAAGATCACGATATAGAATCACATTATCTGGTAACGTTCTAGATCACACTTCTATTTGGACATTATTATGCCAAGAACCCAAAGTCGATTGTAGATAGAATTTGTCTACTTTAAACTTAACATGTATTTTAATGTAGACAGCCCTACCTCTACCCCGTAGGAATAGAGAGGCTGCTTCCGGTGAGACCTCCAGCTCGATAGTGGTTTTGCATCAAGCCTTGGACATAAGACACATAACACTCAACCATCGGAAACCAGCCGATTGGTGCAAGTACCATTGTCTTTCGGCTATCAACGCCACCACATGATTCCTGATTAACCTCCTGCCACTTTTAACGTTATTTTCACGAGATTATTAAAATAACGTCAAAATTAGTGCAATTTTACTTTTGCCCACCCGGGGTTCACACATATCTACATTATATGCGCGCACCGCAAGCAGGGTGCTTACTAAAATTAAAATTAAATAAAATAATAAGGTATTATTATTTACTAATTATTATCAAACTTATGTTTACTATTTATTATCAAAAATAAATAAAATTAAAATAATGAATTTATAACAAAAGGTTATATTTATAAGGGAAGTATAGATTGAAAACCCATTTGAGTTATGAAAACCCTATGTAACATCATTTTTTTTGCACATGTAATATATGTTGTTACATTTAATACAAAACATCAAAAAATAAAAAAAAAATTGTTTTGCTATTTTTTAACATTCTTTTACTAATTTTTATATATGTTTATAGGAGAGAGAAAAAGTTATATTTATGTTTACATCTTTTATTAACTTTAATTGTGGATCATAAGATTCAAATTTTAATTAAAAACATGTGGTTGAGAATGAGTTTCTAGACTTTTCATAACTCAAGTAAGTTTTTATTTTAACCTAACCCTATATATATATATATATATATATATATATATATATATATATATATATATATATATATCTGTGTGTGTGTGTGTACTAATAAAAGAAAATAATAAAGATGATGTGCCAGTCACATATTAATTCTTGGCTAATTTTTCCCGCTCAAATTCTTAATATTCCTTTATAGGCATTTTAGGAGGTTTCCATATAAATAGAGATTATAAATTCTAAAATTGGAAAATTCCTAATAAAACAAATAATGTTTATTTCAATTTGGATGAGAAAATATAAAACTAAAAATGGAATTGAAATATTTAATCAATTTTAATTTATAATATATAATAATTTCATGCATAATAATAATAATAATAATAATAAATGTACCAATAATAAGAATAATATACGATTTCTTAGATTGCGTTTTCATTTAAAAATTAAATCACTTTTTTTAATATTTTTAATTTTTCTAAATATCTTTATTTTGTAACATAACAAAAATATATATACATATATATTATCTAATTTAAAAAATCTTTTTATATGTAAAAACCATATTTAAATCACACACACACACACATATATATAATGGGTTTGCGACATTAATAGCAGATCAACCCAACATTTATTTAATATAACAAATTTCGAATTGTTTTATGAACTCTAATCCGTCTTATATATAAAAATATACAATTTTAATTGAGAATATTTACTTTTGCAATTGATCAATGTGTTTTGGGTTATATCAAGCATATTACACCTTCATTATTTTAAGTTTTCATATCCAATTCTTTCTTTTGATTTATTATACAATTGCATATCAAACATTCAAATGAAAATAAATGTTTTAGTGGACTCATAAACAACTTCTTTTGTTTTCAAACTTTTACATACTTTAACGCCACAGTGGCATTGGTCACGGGTGAGCTCTTTTATTTTTAACTTTTTTACTAAATTGATAAAATGCATGCATAACAATAAGCCCAATGCCAGATAAAATATATTTTGCGGTTGGATCATTGGTCTTTTGGGTGCCTTTTAACGATAAGTTTACTTTTGAGAGACTAACTGTATCTACAAAAAATACACTTTACATTCATGTTTATGACAATTTCTTGCAAGTAATCCTTTTTACCTTTCTAACTTTTGTAAATTCTAAACTTATTAGTACTTGTAGTATATATATATATATATATATGAATACATTTGCAATACAGTTTTTATATGATTATGTTCTTATGTTTAATATTTAGCGATTTTTTTATTTATTTCAAATAATTAATTGTATTAATTTGCACATTGACAAAACTCGTGTATTACACGGGTTCTAAAGCTAGTGTGTGTGTGTATGAACATATTACAACTTCATAAACTAAACACAAATAAATTCGATATATATATATATATATATATAATCTAAAATACGTTTCTTTTGTAATTTCAATAATATATGGTAACGAAACATATGAGAAGTAAACAATTCAATTGTTTATATTCTCTAATTATTTTTATTACATAATTAACTAATTACAAAAATAAATTCATCCAAAGCTAATAATAATAATTAGTGGGTGTCACACCCCAACCTAAGGCGGAAATGCCGGGGCGTGATCCGATTGCTTACAGCTCGAAGATACTATCATAAATATGAATGACAATATCTAATTAATTATTTTATTCAAATAATACACACAATATCCAAATATAACAAAACAATTCAAATACACGAATAAAAGCCCAGATAACGATTATCTTGGTTATATCCTAAGGTCTTGTCTACGTGTCCAATCTTCAATCTTCAATACAAGCAACCTGCATATGCATAGAAAATGGAGTTTTGTCAACAACACATATTGAGTGAGTTTATCACCAGTTTTGCAACAAAATAATATTAATATAATAAATAAGAAAAATAAGCAAAACGTAATAAATGCGGTAATGAAATAAAACCATGAGCAAATAAGTTGTCGATTAAACCATTGCCAAGCAAATCAGGCACCGGTAAATCAACCATGAGCAAATAATAATAAGACCGTTGTCAAGCGAATCGGGCGTTGGTCAATATGTGAACCCTCTCCAAGGAGATATGTCAAGCGATTGCATACAAAAACAAGTAAGCACATACCAAGTATATTTGATTAATCACACACAATTACACGTTTGCTATTTATATGTATATATATATAGTATGTGATGTTCGGGTATTTTGTATATAAATTAGTGTATTAATTATGTAGTTTTGTTTAGTATACTGTTAGAACTTTGGTACTTCATACGTGCTTTTGTATTTCCGGTCATTGATCGTTAAAGATGCTAAATTGGAGACTTGTACGAGCATGGAATGATATCTCGGGATGACCGGAGCATAACTTGAAGTCTTAGGAAGTGTTAGAAGGATTCGGGAAGAGTTTGGATGAGAAACTTAAAGCCGATGCTAAAACTGAACAAGATGGGTTCACAAAACGCAACCAGGAAGTAAAACGAGCATATCTTGGGCTAGAAAATGAGTTACGGGACCCATAATATATGAATTTTGGGTTTCTCGACGAGAGGAATCCAAATATGAGGTTACCTTCAATCACGTAATGCGATGGAATGGGCATATGGCCATCGCGCTATGCTATGGTCCCCATAGTCAGGAAAGTTAGGGTCTGATGTTTTATTTCGTTTTGACGACCCCAGACGCAATAATTCACTTTCCAGGTGATTTTGAGAGCAGCAAGGAGGAGAAACATCATTGCCAATCATCTCAAGGCATCATATATGTTTTATAACATCATAACCGAAGCCCGAGAGATGCCGAGATGCGGCTAGATCCTTCGAGTCATACCCGGGATGTATAGTTTGTAATCTTTCAGTTTATTTCTCATGTACTAGAACAACTAATTTTAATTGTTTTGATGTTAATCTATGAGTATTGATGTTTAGTATGTCCGCGCATTCAGTCGTTTTAGGTTTTTGTCAATCAGAACGATTAGTTTGTTGGTTGCTATAATAATTGCTCGTAGGATTGTTTTGACCTGTTAATTACAAGAAAGCATACGTTTGCCCTTAGTTGAATCACACTGGTAGAGACCGTTTGATAACTAGTGCCGTGTGTTAGCGAGCGTGGATACCTAAGGTTTAGCCGGTTAGTCAGTCTGTAGTTGACACAAAATAGTTTATCTGTTAAGTTGCATGAGTTTGCTGTTAGATTGCTTACTTGGATTCCCGGGTGTGATTTGCTTTGTTTGACTAATAGAATACTTGATTAATTGTTCGTTTAGTATAAAACCCAAATCCATTGGCTAGTGTGATCAGCACTGTTAACTAAGTTATTTCATAAGTTTAGGAATTGATTTCACTTCATACTGACCACATACTCCTCGTGGTTCGACACCCTTCTTGCCCTGACTAGCTTAAGGTGATTAGGACACTGATTTACTTGTTTTTGACTAGATAGCGACAGTCTAGCATCAAAATGGCGCCGACATTTAAATCCCGTCCATCTTACATCAACATAGTTCCTCATTTTCACGGACTGGGAACTGAAGACCCATATTCACATCTGTCAGACTTTTCAGCTATTTGCGGGTCTATCGGTGACGGTACGTACGATAAGGATGATGTTTGGTTACAGTTGTTCCAGTTTTCACTAAAAGACAAAGCCAAACACTGGTTCAACTCGCTACGATGCACAGTATTGAGAACTGGGGTGAGATGTAGCAAGTGTTCCTTAACGAGTATTATTCACATTTGAAGACCATCGAGGCCCGAATGGAGATTAGACACTTTTCACAGTTACCGGGTGAGTTGTTTCATGAGGCCTTTACTCGTTATAAGGAAATGATAAGAAAGTGCCCGCACCATCAGATTGAGTTGTGGGAGTTGGTTAAGTGTTTCGTTAACGGGTTGACGTATGAAGACAGAAAACATGTGAAATCTTCGTGTAATAGTTAGTTGTTGAATCAACCCGAGGAAGATGATTGGGAATTTTTGGAATTTATGTGTGAAGACTCCAAGGCAGAGGCAGCTGCAGACCGAAGGCGTAAACAAAGGGTCACCTGAACGCTTAAATCAGCCTCGAGCGAGTCAGACAGAATTGCAGAGTTGGAACGGGAACTCGCGGGTTATCGAAAAGAGAAGAAGAAAGAGGTTGGTAAAGTCGGGGTGAAATTCCCGGTTTGTGCAGATTGTGGTGAGTTGGGGCATAAGACAGAAAATTGCCCTCGGTTTGATGAGGACGAGTATCCCAACGAGGAGGAGGTTAGTTATGCTTACGGGGATTCCGAAGGCCAAGGGTTTAATTCAAACACTTATCAGCCGGGCCTGAGGAACCACCAGAACTTTAGTTACGGGAACGTCGTGGTTCAGTCAAACCCGAACCTTCAGGGGTCCAGTCAGAACCGACAACAGAACAGCTACCGCTAGGGCGATTATCAGCAGGATTCATATAATTAGAATAGCAGTCGGGGTTATAACAGAGACGGTTACCGGGGTAACAGTTCATCAGTTAATCAAAATCAGGACCAGTAGAAGAGTAATTCAGGTAATTCAGATGAGTTGATACACTCGAAGTTAGATGCGTTGTTGAAGCTGGTGACAGATAATCAAAAGGAGACGTAAAAACAGTTTGAGTTGAGGGATAAATCTTCAGAGGCGATGTCGAAGCAGATTGGTCAACTCGCAGCAGATGTGGCGAGATTTCAAAAAAACGCGGGTCAGTTACCGAGCGATACCACAGTAAACCCGCAGCACTTCGGTTCAATTTCAAGCTCTAAGAAAGGTAATAGTGTGCATATCAACGCGGTAAGTCTTGTACCTCATGTTGAAATTACCTGTGTTGAAGTTGATTCACCACCGCAGTTTGTTGAGGCGGTGGTGAATAATGTTAGTGATGAGAATGAATGTGTTGGTCAAAAGGAAAAAATTTTCCAAAATGAATTGAAATTAAAAACAAATGAATTATCCTTTTGTGAAAATTGCACTTGTGAGAAATGTTTAAATAGCAAATTGACCAACACGGATGATGATGAGGAGGAGGATAATACCACCTCAAGTAAACTCCAAGACCCAGGATTGTCATTTTTGTCAATTCAAATTGGGGAGTTTAAAACTGATCGGGCACTTCTAGATCTTGGAGCATGTGTTAGTATCATGCCCGGCAGTTTATATGATCAGTATGAGTTTGGCCCATTAGAAAGTGTAAACACCACAGTGGTATTGGCGGATCAAACTCGTACAATTCCTCGGGGCATGATTACTAATGCAATGGTTCAGGTGGATGAGTTTAGCTACCCAGTTGACTTCCTTGTACTTGATTATGCTAAATTAAAGATTACACAATATGAAGTCATACTGGGTAGGCCATTCCTTGCTACAGCACATGCGGTAATTGATTGTGCTAAAGGAGTTTTGGGAATTTAGTGTGGGAACCGTGATAAGCGGCTATTATTGTTTGAAAATGCTACTAACCCTCTTGTTGACAAGAGCATATCCTTAAGCATGGATCATACAAGAGAGGATTGTGTTATAAATGACAGGAACGAGTTGGAAGGTAGCATGAAGAAAAAAGGTTGGAAGGAGAGATTGAGTAAGATAAAAGATGATGAGAAATCAGTAATAAGGAAAGGAAAGGGTGACAAGGAATCGGTGAGTTTCATTGTGACCTCACCGGTTTATGAGGATAATTGAAGCATTTGAGGCATTGTCGATCTGTAGACACGCAATTCAGCGCCGACTGGGAGGCAACCCGGGGTTTGTAAGTATGTTCCAGTGTATTTTCTTTTTGTTGAGTTGTTGTTTGACTTTTGTCTCGAGTTATGTGAAGCAAATCCCAAGTGTGGGGAGGTTTTGGTGAAGTGCAAGTCAAGGAAGTTTAGTAAGCATTTGGTTAATTTCACGTCAATCCAGGTACATATTGCAAATTCTGACTTCGAAAACATATTCAGAGTGATGTCGGGATGTCGAAAAGTTTCCGGGTCGGAAAATGCCCGACCCCAAATCGGCAAACACTTTTTGTTCGCTAGGGACCATCGCGTAGCACTATGGCCCTGGACAGCTCAACATCGCGCTACGCGATGGTGGCTGGGACATTCCTGACGTCTGACGTCATCGCGTAGAGCGATGACGCCAGACCAGACACCATCGCGCTACGCGATAGTGTTTGAACCCTAAGTTGACTGCATTTGGGTCGCGTAGCGCGACCCTTACCCCCATGACCCATCGCGCTACGCAATGGGCCATGGATATCTGAAAAAAAAATTAATAAATTAAATAAATAATTAATAATATATACATATATATATATATATATATATATATACGGTAAGGTTAAAATGAATACCCATTTGAGTTGTGAAAACCCGCGAAAACCCTATGTAACATCGTTTTTTTTTCATGTAATATATGTTATAACATTTAATACAAAACATCGAAACATCAAAAAAAAATGTTTTGCTATTTTTTAACATTTTTTAACTAATTTTTATATATGTTTTCAGGAGAGAGAAAAAGTTATATTTATATTTACATTTTTTATTCACTTTAATTGTGGACCACAAGATTTAAACATTAATTAAAAACATGTGGTTGAGAATGAGTTTTTAGAGTTTTCACAACTCAAGTGAGTTTTCATTTTATACTTAGCCTATATATATATATATCACCACATCCCACCACCGCCTTCACACATCTTGTGATGTTTGTCTGCTGTGTATGATTTGTATATTTGTATATATTTGTATATATGTTTGTATTGCTTTTGGAACTTTGTGGGTGTAGTTCACTATAAACCCTCACGGGACCTCACTCGTCCACCCGGGCTACCGGAGGGTTTAAAGGGCTTGTTGTATACGCTAAATGCAACCGTGATTCCTACGAAAGCGAGTTAGGTCTTTTTACATTTTAACTCATTTAACAAAATTTATTATGAAACTTAACTAATTCGGCTCGATAATAACTTTTAATAAAATGAACTAATACTTCATTTTTTTGCAAAACTCTTAAAAGACTTATGTCTTACACATGGTGAGAAGCTTGCATCTACATGTTTTGAGATTTTGCAGATTCAGTTTTAGTCTTTGGAGAAGACGAGTTTTCACAAGGGTTTGCAAGCAATTTATTTAGTATTGCCTTATCAACCATATCTGGTGATTTCAGTTTCATAATCTATTTTGTTATTTTAGTTTACGTGTTGAGAGTGTAATTGTAGATTTTTGTGTTAGAACTATCACATTAGAGCCCGATTTTTAAATTGTTAAACATTCAATTTCAACCTCGTCCCTCAAATGTTTGTTAATTGTTTTAAAATTTTAACATCGAAGACAATGTCAACCTTAAGTGTGGGGATGGGGGAAATTGAAAATTTTAGCCTGATAGTACCTCGAAGAGTATTAAGAAACCTAAGTTATTAACTGTTAGTTATTGCTATTAATGCCAAGTTAGAGGTTTTTGGTCATGGTTGGTTTTTCAGCTTCTCGATAGTTTTCCCGACAAATGTTTTTAAAATGAGAAGTTGAAAATGGAATCGTTTAGGCGGGGATAACGAGTCAAGGGGACGGGTATACATGTTTCATATTGGCAGCCTTTATTTCCAGACATAGTGTGAGATTAGCCCCTATACTTAATACACATAGTATATAATAGATATAAAACATGTCTTGGCATTGATTGAGGGAAACTGGTATGTTTTACAGAATTAGAACTTGCTTGTCACATGCTTTTTGAGATCTTAATACCACCAATTGTATGGAGATTAGGACTTTAGAAAACCCGTTCCGTACATATTTCCTCACTAAATAAATTCCATACCCGACATTATCCCTTAGGAGCCCATTTGGACCTTATCCTTTTTCGTTTGCTAAACTGAACATTACATACCATTTCAGCCTTGGCCTTTATTTTATTTTAACCCGTGTGATAAAATCCAGTTTGTTATCGAGTCGTATATATATCGAGTTGTATTTAGTCAGACAATTTGTAAAGCTGTAAAGTTCTGAGTTGTAATTGTCAGTTATTGGTCTAAAAAAATTGAAAAATCAGCAAAAAGACAAAAGGAAGTTATCTGTTTAGTTTGTTCAATTGTAAATAGCAGTGACTGTGTAATTAGTTTGTTTGTATTTGTGAGTCTGTATATTGGTTCGTTTAACCGGGTTTCATCCACTCGAGTCACTAAATAAGCCTGATAAGCACCCAAACCTAAGCCTCAGCAAAACCTTTGTCCGAGTCTTTGTACAACCAGTGGTTAATGGGTGGAGATAAGACTGACCTGCAAGCGTATTAAGTTGTAACTCATATTAGGTATTTTGAGGGCATAGACATATATACTAGCACATCTTTTGCTAGTCCAGATATTAAACCGAGTGGAGTGTTGATAGTGTCAGGGGTATGAACATGTATGCCTTAACCGGAAACAAAGTACACTTGTCTGGGCGATTCTAGAGTTTTATTGTAGCATTAACTTTATTTATAGGTTGTCAATCTAGAAAGTTTCAGTCTGGGAAATTAGGTTTGACCTTAAACCTTGCTAGTATTAATGGTGATAATTGATATACCTATGATGGAGGTTGATGTTTGCTTTAGATTTTTGCTTGAGGGCAAGCAAAAGATAAGTGTGGGGATGTGATGTTCGGGTATTTTGTATATATATTAGTGTGTTAATTATGTAGCTTTGTTTAGTATATTGCTAGAACTTTGATACTTCATACGTGCTTTTGTATTTCAGGTAATTGACCGTTAAAGATGTTAAATTGGAGACTTGTACGAGAATGGAATGATATCTCAGGATGACCGGAGCATAACTTGAAGTCTTAAGAAGTGTTGGAAGGATTCGGGAAGAGTTTGGATGAGAATCCTAAAGCCGATACTAAAACTAAACAAGATGGGTTCACAAAAAGCGACCTGAAAGTGAAACGAGCATATCTTGGGCTAGAAAATGAGTTACGGGACCCATAATATATGAATTTTGGGTTTCTTGAATAGGGGAATCCAAATATGATGTTATCTTTCATCGCTTAGTGCGATGGAATGGGCATATAGCCATCGCGCTACGCTATGGTCCACATAGTCGGGAAAGTTAGGGTTTGATGTTTTATTTCGTTTTGACGACCCCAGACGCAATAATTCACTTTCCAGGTGATTTTGAGAGCATCAAGGTGGAGAATCATCACTTCCAATCATTTCAAGGCATCATATATGTTTTATAACATCATAAACGAAGCCCGAGAGATGCCGAGACGCAGCTAGATCCTTCGAGTCATACCCG
Organism: Bidens hawaiensis; assembly: GCF_021521415.1. Classification (NCBI taxonomy): domain Eukaryota; kingdom Viridiplantae; phylum Streptophyta; class Magnoliopsida; order Asterales; family Asteraceae; genus Bidens; species Bidens hawaiensis. The sequence goes on from NW_027499227.1 coordinate 18,717, forward strand.
GGATGTATAGTTTGTAATATTTCAGTTTATTTCTCATGTACTAGAACAACTAATTTTAATTATTTTGATGTTAATCTATGAGTATTGATGTTTAGTATGTCCACGCATTCATTCGGTTTAGGTTTTTGTCGATCAGAACGATTAGTTTGTCGGTTGCTATAATAATTGCTCGTAGGATTGTTTTGACCTGTTAATTACAAGAAAGCATACGTTTGCCCTTAGTTGAGTCACACTGGCAGGGACCGTTTGATAACCAGTGTCGTGTGTTGGCGAGCGTGGATGCCTAAGGTTTAACCGGTTAGTCAGTCTGTAATTGACACAAGATAGTTTATCTGTTAAGTTGCATGAGTTTGCTGTTAGATTGCTTACTTGGATTCCTGGGTGTGATTTGCTTTGTTTGACTGATAGAATACTTGATTAATTGTTCGTTTAGTATAAAACCCAAATATATTGGCTAGTGTGATCAGCACTGTTAACTAACTTACTTCATAAGTTTAGGAATTGATTTATCTTCACACTGACCACATACTCTTCGTGGTTCGACACCCTACTTACCCTGACTAGCATAAGGTGATTAGGAAACTGATTTACTTGTTTTTGAGTAGATAGCGACAGTCTAGCATCAGTATGATATACGCATATATCCCCAAAACGTTTTAGAAAACTGAGTAAAATAGGGGAATGATAAAACTGACCTTAGATTAAAGGCAAGTGAATATAATTACGAATAAACGAGTAAGGTTTAAGCGAGTCGTCCACTAACGTGTCATATGAGATAATTAATCAGAACCTAAAAGTTTGTGATATGAAACTATAAATAAAAACGAACTTAATGCTATTGGAATCAATCCAAATAGATGAATAGAACTCCAGTTATGTCGAATTAAACATTTAGGCGAGCTGGTACTGACCAGAATCCGAACAGCGAGTCGGAAGTCAGGTTTTGGTCAGTAGCCTTAAAATTTCGTTACAAAAATAAAAGTCTTCTGGACCGAACGTTGAATCCGATCAGAAGTATGAGAAAGCGTAAAGTCAAACTTGTTGACTGTTTTGCCCTTTAACGGGTTTTAAGCGAATTGACCAGTCAAGACCCTTCAACCACTGAAAATGATTGAAGGTTATTGACTAGGGAATATGTATGAACGATTCCTATGTTTACAACTTATCCGAAAAGTGAAAGGATCAAGAGAAACAAAGAGTCAAAGATCCTAAAGCAAGCAAAGTCAACCGTCTTAACTTGTATCTTCAACAATAACACGAAAACCGAAGAAGATGGTGAAGGTTGAAGGTAGGTGATGGCTGGAGGGTCTCTCTAGGGTTAGGATACAGGTTTTTGGCAGAGAATTATGATGTGTTTATATAGAGATTACAAAAACGAACTATATTTGGAAGGTTTACTCGTTTAGGAAACCGAATATGCATTTAATGATTAAATCAATGAAATAAGTTATAGATGTCGTTCATGATCAGTATTTTAGAGTATGGACTTATATATTTAGTTAATATCCTTTTCTTGTGTTGGGACTTATATTCTAGACCGACGCATCAAATTATTATTATTATGGGTGAAAAATTATTAAAATTTTGGTCTCAACCAAGGGTGGATGGCTTGAAGACCAAGTCATGCTAGACTAGTATAAATATATGTATTTGTTAATTTGTCTAGTATGAGTGTATTGTGCATTGTGTGAGATCTAGGATTTTATCTCTTAAAGAGAGCCGCCGCCTCCAGGATGAGCTCTCCTGAAGGTGGCTAATCTTTATTGTATGTATGTGTGTATGTATGAGTGCTCCTGTATGACAATCTTTTGATTAATGAAATCATACCACCACATCTTTCTTTATGTTTGTGCTCGATTACATATATGTGTTCATCCAGTTTATTGTGCATTGTAATCGATTCAGGCTGTATCCCAATACCACTCATCCGTCCAAACACCTTTCAAGAGTGAATACGATTCGATCCTAGATCAGATCTGAGCTCCACCGTTAATAACAACCATTATTCACGCTTCCGCACCGAGGCTCGGGTCTTGTCAGTTGGTATCAAAGCAGGTTACCGAATCGTTCAGACTAACCGCTGAATCTGATTCATCTCGCTCTTGAATCCACCATGGACGTTAAAACGATGAAGTTTGGTGAAAATTTTTAGGGTTTTGAAATTCTTTGATGATTTGGGTAAAATTTATGTGGATTGATGTTTGGGTTGATGACTCGTTCGGAGATTCAACCTCAATTTCATGTTTATTTGGTTATATTGGTCCAGATCTGATGTAACAGTGTTTTTAGCTCGATTTGGGGCAAAACTGTTATTGAAGATGATTTTCAAATCTATAACGGCTGTTGATAGATTGAAGATAGATGGTTGATATCGAGATGACTAGGATATTGCTACAACGATTAATTTCATATGACGAAGCTTGGTTCTTGATCCGAAAATTAGGGTTTTATGTGATCGTAATTGTTTCTGATATGAGTGTGCTGCTTGAACAGTAAAGGGAATATTGAAGAACATTGCTGCTGGTACAATCTGATATGTAGAAGTCAAAAATGAGCAGGTACTAAGAGCAATCTAATCATTGTTTGTAGCAGCAGAAGGAAAATGCAAAGGGAATATTCAAGCAGGTTCTGTATTGAAAAATCATTGATTGATGATGCAGAAAAGAAGTCTGGATGTCTCGAGCATATCTTGTCTCAAGCACATCAAGTTTGGATTCGAGCACATATATGTGTTCATCCAATTTATTGTCCATTGTAATCGATTCAGGCTCTCACCCAATACCATTCATCCGTCCAAACACCTTTCAAAAGTGAATACGATTCAATCCTAGCTCAGATCCGAGCTCCACTGTTAATAACGACCATTATTCACGCTTCCGCACCGGGGCTCAGGTCTTGTCATCTTGGACCTTAATTCACTCGATTTAGTCCTAAAATAAACGATTTAGGACCAAAAACGAACTAGGAAACGTGTTAAATCAAAAACGATTTGCACAAGGCCACCACGACGCCGCGCCGCGGCCACCCCCCATGGTGGTCTCGCGGCGCTCCGGAGTTTGGAGGGTAGGTTTTGTTTTTTAGCAATATTGGTCCCCAAACTCTTTAAAATTGCTATTTCTAGTTTATTGTTTTAATTAAATCAAAGAATAAACATTTTGCAAAGTTCTAAGGGTATAAAATGTAAATTAAATTCTTAGTTACTTATAAACACTTTATTTGATTAACTATAAAGATCTAAAATGTTCCGGGTTGGGTTAAACGCAAACGAATACGGATTTTGAAAAATCCGAGATGTTACAGTCTCCCCTACTTTAGGGAATTTCGTCCCAAAATTAAGGAAAACCAAAACATCATCATTTTGAAAACAATTTAAACTTTTAAAGAAAAATATCATAACATAGAACTTTCAATAACCAAAGCAACGCTCCAAATGGCAATCCGATAAGGGCACTTATATATAGGATGTACCAGTTGCGTATCCACCATGACCTTATCATCTCATCATTTGTACCGTTACCCAAGCTACCTTAGGTTCTAAATCATGACACACAATTTTACGTATTATGATTTCCATGCGAGGACTTTGGTAATTACATGTCGACCCATAATTACTTAGGTCGTCGGATGGTCTGCATAATCCGTTTCATCATGTGGTTTATAAACTTTTAAATAAAATTTTTAAGAGAAAACAAATGTTTTGATAATTTTTAAATATAAATTCAAAAGATAATTAATACATGTTCGAGTTGAATTTGTTAAAACCGTGAAATTTCTAAACACCTTTTATAGCAAAGTTACAAATTTTAGAGTTTGGAGTGGATTTTGTGAAGCAAATATTTGAAGTGAATTATGATGATCGAGAATAAGCTAAGAGTAGAATATGAAGTTAAACATGATAGATAAAGGAACTTGATATCATGAGATGATATGCGCAAAAGTTTAATTCATAACAATTCTTAAGATCGAGAGTATAAATTTAAACGAAGGTTTTTTTTTTTTTTTTGTGAGTCGAGTTTAGTTAGTTGAGAACTTATGAGATTTAAAGAGAAGTTTAATATAAAGTTATAGCTTTTCAAGTTTGGGATTTTGAGATGTGATTAATTCGATTTTTATAATAAAATTTTATAATAATTAGTAAATAATAATATTAATGAAAATACGAAAGTGTACTTATTTAAATAAATCGTTAATAGATTAAACTGGGAAGCGGATATTCCCGAATCCTGAGATAGTCCTATTCTAATCAAATCTTTAAAATTAGATAAAATATAAAGTAGGTAATTGAAGATATTAAATTAGATTAAATTGGGAATTCGTGTTTTTTTTTTTCATTCAAGTAAATAACAAATTTTAAATTAATCATGATACCAAAAATAAGATGTGAAACATTTAATAAAAATGAGATAAATGCGAGGCTAGAAATGCATGAACCACTATGGCTATTCTAACAACTACGAATTTTTTTTAAAATACTGACACATGCTATTTCTCATTAAAATCAAAACGATTACAATAAAGTGGCAGGCAAACGGGCAACAAGCTGCGCCGCCACCCCCTTTTGAATATCAAAACCAATTCTACTAAAAACAAAGCGTTGGGTCGTAGGAAACGAAAGAGTACCATGTATGACACGCTGAATCCTGTTTAGAAAATTTACAGCCTCCGGGGCCAGAAACCCAAATGTATCAAAAGCAAAAGGGAGAAATACATGTTGATTTTCTAAATAGGCTTTCTTGTGTTTGACAACTTTCACTACGAATTTATCATTTAAAGCGTTCAAAATTTTCAAGGTGTATCAAAAATCAAAGTAGGGAATTGAAATGTTTATGAACCAATGTTTAGTTTCAAATAACGAACTTAATCACTAAATAAAGCGAGTGTTGGGTTTTAATGGAGATTAAATCTAAAAGTCAATTTTAATGTAAAAAAATTAATTAATGGAAGTTTTAATTTAATAATGAAAATTAAATTTAGAGGATGAAAAATTTAATTTAATAATAATAAAATTTACATTAATTGAATTTTTATAATAAAGATTTATTAAATGGAAATTAAGTTGTGAAAAGTAACATGAGGTAATAAAATATTTATAGTTTAAAATTGAGGGTACTGATTTAAGTGCATTTAGTAGTTTCATAGTTTAAGGGAATAAATGAGAGTAGATAATTTATTATAACAGATATAGTTAGTATAAGATTTCTTGTTCGAGGTATTTTAGTTTTGTCGAGGTTAGCGGTTGGTCGATTAATGGCGTACAGCAGCAACTCCTTAGTGATTCTAGTTTTCGTATGGTGATCGTGAGAAGCAGATGAACGACATTGATTATGTTGATGAATTCCTAGGGAAAATATTCTATGATGGCCAAAGATGAAACTTTACGAGTTGATGGGTAAGTTGTGTGAATAAGTTGATGCGGGATAATAGAGAAGTGTACTTAAATATAATTGTGCAAGTGATGACTCGAGGACGAGTTGTGATTTAAAATAATGAGAATAATTTTTGAAGATATTTAATTTAATAAATAATGTTTATAAAAATTTCCAAAGTAAAATGTCATTGGGTTGGGCTTTCCATGGGCTTCCTATGGTTGCTCGAGATCCGAAATGAAATAACGAAACATATTCAATGAGTTGGCCTCCCATGAGCTTTACATGGCAATTTGAATGGCCAAACTAAATAAAACCACATAAAGTTTGTTAATTGGCCTCCCATGAGCAACCACATAAAGTTGATGTATCTCGGGAACCACCCCGGACGATACGTTCCAACCCAAAAATCAAATCGAAAATGGTTTAAAAAATGGATAGTTTGAGTGCCCATGGATTTTTCACCCACTAAGCATTTAAAATAATTTAAAACACAATTTGGAAGTATAACCGTTTAGCCGGTTATGTTTACCACGCAATCATTTAGCCGATTACGGGTACCACTTAAAGTTATGGTTGTACGACATTTGTCATACCCCCATGCTTCAAAGTGAAAGAGCAAAAACAAAACACACGAATTCTTAAGGAATTTCCCACAATAAAAAATAATCTACCAAAATAAAATATTTAGAAAGATATTTTGAATGTGAGGCATAGCCTCGGAATTTGTGTGTGTGCAATAAATAAATAAATACAATACAATAAAATAATTAATCTAAGCAAACTGTAAACAATTTATTAAATAGCACATAAGCCAGTTCAAATAAGCACGTATAGGGTTCCTAACATATGTCTAAAACCATTTCTAACGACCTATCTTATAACCTTCGGATTTGATACCAATCTATCACACCCCAACCTAAGGCGGAAATTCCGGGACGTGATCCGATTGCTCACAGCTCGAAAATACTATCATAATATGAATGACAATATCTAATTAATTATTTTATTCAAATAATACACACAATATCCAAATATAACAAAACAATTCAAATACACGAATATAAGCTCAGATAACGATTATCTTGGTTATATCTTAAGGTCTTGTCTACGTGTCCAACCTTCAATCTTCAATACAAACAACCTGCATATGCGTAGAAAATGGAGTTTTGTCAACAACACTTGTTGAGTGAGTTTATCACCAGTTTTGCAACAAAATAATGTTAATATAATAAGTAAGAAAAATAAGCAAAACGTAATAAATGCGGTAATGAAATCAAACCATGAGCAAATAAGTTGTCGATTAAACCATTGCCAAGCGAATCGGGCGCCGGTAAATCAACCATGAGTAAATAATAATAAGACCGTTGCCAAGTGAATCGGGCGGTGGTCAATATGTGAACCCTCTCCAAAGGGACATGTCAAGCGATTGCATACAAAACAAGTAAGCACATAACAAGTATATTTGATTAATCACACACAATTACACGTTTGCTATTTTTGATATATATATATATATATATATATATATATATATATATATATATATATATATATATAACTCACCTTAGATTAAAGGCAAGTGAATATAATTACGAATAAACGAGTAAGGTTTAAGCGAGTCGTCCACTAATGCGTCATATGAGATAATTAATAAGAACCTGAAAATTTGTGATGTGAAACTATAAATGAAAACAAACTTAATGCCGCTAGAATCAATCCAAACAGATGAATAGAACTCTAGTTATGTCGAATTAAACATTTAAGCGAGCTGGTACTGACCAGAATCCGAACAGCGATTCGGAAGTCGGGTGTTGGGTAGTAGCCTTAAAATTTCGTTAAAAAAATAAAAGTCTTCTGGACCGAACGTTGAATCCGATCAGAAGTATGAGAAAACGTAAAGTCAAACTTGTTGACTGTTTTGCCATTTAACGGGTTTTAAGCGAATTGACCAGTCAACACCCTTCAACCACTGAAATTGATTGAAGGTTATTGACTAGGAAATATGTATGAACGATTCCTATGTTTACAACTTACCCGGAAAGTGAAAGGATCAAGAGAAATAAAGAGTCAAAGATCCTAAAGCAAGCAAAGCCAACCGTCTTAACTTGTATCTTCAACAATAACGTGAAAACCGAAGAAGATGGTGAAGGTTGAAGGTAGGTGACGGCTGGAGGGTCTCTATAGGGTTAGGATACAGGTTTGTGGCAGAGAATTATGATTTGTTTATATAGAGATTACAAAAAAGAACTATATTTGGAAGGTTTACTCGTTTAGGAAACCGAATATGCATTTAATGATTAAATCAATGAAATAAGTTGTAGATTTCATTCATGATTAGTATTTTAGAGTATGAACTTGTATATTTAGTTAATATCCTTTTCTTGGACCTTAATTCACTCGATTTATTCCTAAAATAAACGATTTCGGGCAAAAAACGAACTAGGAAACATGTTTAATAAAAAACGATCTGCACAGGGCCACCACGGCGCCACGCCGCGGCCACCCCTCCTTTGGTCGCGCGGCACTCTGAAGTTTGGAGGGTAGGTTTTGTTTTTTAGCAATATTGGTCCCTAAACTCTCTAAAATTGCTATTTCTAGTTTATTGTTTTAAGTTAAATCAAAGAATAAACATTTTGCAAAGTTCTAAGGGTATAAAATGAAAATTAAATTCTTAGTTACTTATAAACACTTGATTTTGATTAACTATAAAAATCTAAAATGTTCCGGGTTGGGTTAAACGCAAACGAATACGGATTTTGAAAAATCCGAGATGTTACAATGGGATTCCCCACTTTAATCAACGGGCATTTATTGCGATAATATCGATACTTGTAAAGATGTTACTCAAACGGTATCAGTATAGTTCATCAAAGTACCAGTACTGAAAATTGATACTCACTATAATTTACAATACAAAAAACCCTATTGTGAATAAAATTAGTTTCCAACGACATGTATACCGAAACGATGAGAAAAATATTATTAAACACGATTATTAATCATTTTAAAAAAAATTAATAACATAAGTACTTAGAAAAAAAACAAATTAATTAAACAGATTATACCATAAATGTTTTTTTCAAAAGTAATTTCCAAAAGTAAAAGTAATAATTGAAATTATAAAAGAAAATAATATTTTTGAATTGTTTTATATATACATATATGTCGAATTTATAACTTATATGCTACACAAGTTTAATTTATGAAGCTTTCTTGTATTCATATATATGCGTATCCTTAATTACCTTTTATTATTTAGTTATTTATAATTTAAAAGTTTATATAAGTTTGATAATAGCTGGTAAGTAGCAATACTGTGTTATGTTTAAAAAAAATCCTTATTTATTTATTTAGTAAATAATGAATTAATATTTTTTTAAGTAAGATTAGAAGAGAGAAGCAAACACATTTACCAACTACACCAAATAAACAAATACTTTCCAAAGTACACCAAATTAGTAAATATTATTTTCATCTACACCTATTTGAGAGAAACCTCCACAAGAGTTTCTCTAAGGTCATTTAATTTTTTTTTATATATATTTCAAATTAAATTCACTCAATTTTCATTTTAGTTACCAATGGATCGGCTAAAGCATTCCTCTTATAATACGAAATTTGTAATTTCTAGTTCTTTTTATTATAAAGAGAAATTTAAAAACAGCTTAGGAAATAGAAACTATTCTATAATATATATATATATATATATATATATACATATATATATAAAGAATAGATTTTCTAGGGACACCAACCCCCCCCCCCCCACTCTCCCTCCCTTATACGCCCCATATAGCTATATGCGGAGTGTATAGGGGTGTCCCTTGTAGGACCCGAAACGAAACATCTTATCTTTATGTTTAAGACACCCCACACACATGTCGTTTACTTTCTTTCAAAACAGAAATAATAAGTAAAAAATGTATTTAATTTAACATAGACAAATTAAGGTTTTGATACAAGAAAGGTTTGGAACGTTGGAATGGAATTTTGCGGTAGGTCGAATCGATCACTCCATGAATCATTTAAACCAATGCACATCTTTGGGTCTTTTTGTTTGGCAGTTTCAGTTAAACTATTTTATAGTTTTTTTTACGAAATAAATAAAAACTAGTGTATATTTATATTTGGTTTTTTTACTAATTAAATAGAAAGATTTCTAGTTTAAATCACTTCAACCATATTTAAAAAGTTATTTTAAAAATTCAGGATTTATGTATTTTAAATAGTTTTTTAATCTTATCAAAAGCTAAAATAAAAACAATTTTTGTGATTCTTTTTAACCTTTTGGTTTTTGAACAACCCAATAAAACAATAAGTTCTTTTCAAACTCAATCTCAAACGTGCCTTTAGACCAACCGTAGTGAGGTGCCTTCCCCACCCATAACCACCCCCCCAACACACACACACAAGGGCGCCTTGGAGAGTTCAGAGGTGTGTGGTGGTGGGGTCCCCCCACAACGCTGGTGTTGCTTGATGGTGATTAATTGGTCAACATTAACCGTTGTCAAACGATCCTATAAAAAAACAATTTTTATTTAAAATTTTATATCCCATAAAACCACACTTATCAATTTTTTTAAACCACAACTCCTTCTCTCAAAACAATTAATCCAGCACACTAAATTTTTGTAAAAGATGCATTTGTACAACCGTCTGATGCTCAGTTTTGGGCAATGCGCATCCACTTATTTGAATGGCCAAAATGCCCCTTTCCTCAAAACTCTTTATTTTCAACCCCTTAACCCATCTCCACTTATTTGAACCGCTAACCAAAGACTCAAAATTGAAAATATAAAACATTAGAAGACAATAAAGCTAAAACCTTCACTGTTGAATTCAAGAAAGCAAACATTATTAAAAGGAAATGATATATGCATAGGAAATAAAAAGAACAATTACCTTGATATGGAACCTTTTAGGCATATGTTTAAAGGAGAACGATGAATGTGCAAACAACTATGCGGTTATTTATAAGAGGATTGATGATATATGTTTCGGAAAGAATTTAAAAAAAATGTGCGGATCATTATTTTATGTGATATTGAACCTGGCTTGCAACAACCAATGTACATCTCTTTATTAGTACTCATTTATGTGATATTGATGTGTGATCTATGATTATGTTGCATCTCATCTATAATAGCATATCCTTTAAGGCCTTTTGCAGACACCTTGGTGTCTCCCTTCAGAAATATACTATTCAATAGCTACACGCAAAAAGCACAAGCAATAAAATGATGTAAGCAAATAATATCAACAGAAATAAACAAACTTTACTAACCTCCATAAACAAACTTACATAACCTCATATGGAAAGCAAGCAAATCAGTAACATGAAGAGAAGCAAATATCAATTCATTTGTAACTGCTAGTAAAAAAGAGATCATTTATGAATGAAAGTAATAATAATTAAGTTTTGAAATTACCTAAATAACCCGTAATTTTAAGTTTCATATTTTCCCTTTGACACGCATCACTTGTCCCATACCAAGGGAAAATTAAAATTAATTATATCCATGGAAAGTTAAATCTCAAACATATCTACTCCGAGAGCATAAAAATAAGATCTCTTACAAACTTTTTAAACCCAAATATGCTTATTTCCACCGACACATCTTGAATGAAATTACAAATCTACTTATTATTGCACCATTATTTTCATTTTCAGTAAGTTCGATGTTAAAATTGCCTGCTTGCATGATATCATCAGTGTAAAGAAATTAGTACTGATTCACTACAAGCAACAACTACCACCGATTGTCCGATGGTCCTATTTGTCAATTGATATAAACAAATTATAGTCAGTACAATATATATGAAACTGTAGTAACAAAATATGAAATAACAAACCATGGATGTTGAATAAAGAGGATAAACTGCAGTACACAGATAGTTTGAAATGGAGGGGGCGGTGAGGAAAAAGGAAAGACTTATTGATGTCTTATACAGTTGAAATGAATGCGACTTATTTTTGGAACTTTTTTAATTAAAAATAGAAATCTTAATTAAAGGATTGTATATTCTGGTTGATCGAAATGTCTGATGTGTAATAGATTTCAAAGTTTTTTATGAAAAAATTTTTAAGTAATGTCAAAAGACAATTAAATATAATTTATACAAAATAACTATTTGATTTTTGTATATAAAAAAAGCATACAAAACCTTTGACAAATAGTTTGAAATTTTGAAAAAATTTCGTTTTAGAAATTATATAAACACGTCTAGTTTTGTCAAAGAAATGCCTTCCAAAAATGATTTTATAAAAAAGGTCATAACAGGTAAATTAATTAGTGGTTAAAATATTGTGCAAAAAAATTAATTCAAAATGGATTAACATATATAGAAAGTATTTTTTTGGTCAAAATAATAAAGTAGATAACTAAATTTAAAATACTATGTGGAAATTAGATACATGAAATCCTATGTGAACAAGCTAGGTAAATGATATGCAAAAACCTTGTATTGCTTTAATAGAGTAGTTATATATATATATACATATATATATATATATACATATATATATATATATATATATATATAATTTGAGAACCTTGTTGAGTTTTAAAAACTTAAGAACTTCATTCTTAAGCACACATTTAATTAAATAGATTAGATTATGTGGTTGAAATTAAATGTGATTAAAAAATTAAAGTAGGAAATAATAAAAGTGCACAGTGATTACGCTAATTTAAACGTTTTTTACACATATGTAAAATGTCGACTCGGTGCGTAAAAAATTCTGTAATTTTTTTACACACATGTAACCTACATATATTACGTACGTGTAAAAAAAAATTTTAAAAACTGTTACGCTGAATTCTTTCGAGTTCTTAAAACTGAAAGTGGTTCTCATTTGAAATCTCCCGTATATATATATATTCGTGTGATAGTGATTATATTTACAAATAAAATAATTATTTAATTACATCATAGAATAATTTATACGTTAACCTTCTCCTACATATATATATATGTAGGATCCAATACAATAATCCCTTATTATACATTACGTACGCAACACTCTAAAACCCTTGATTTAAAAAACACGTTAACCCAAAAATCACAACTACGCGAACTGTTCATCGTCCACCGCCTCTGTCGTCCCGTCAAAGTCCCCGCCGTCCACTGTCGCGACCACTGTCTACCATCGTGAGCATCGTCCCTTCCGTCACGACCATCGATGACTCTCTAATCATTGTTCACAGGTTTCTGTATTTTAGTCAATTGATCAAAACCAATTGAATATGAAATTGTTGAAGCCAATTGATCAAGTAACCTTGAAATTGATCCAATTAATCATCAATTTAATCCAATTAAACACATCTTCATCGAATCAAATTTTGATATGAGCATAATGAGTTTTTAACCTAGAAAGTATTAGGTTTGAAACTTGAACGTTTTAGGTTTGAAGCTTGAACGTTTTAGTTTTAACCTTGAAAAATATCAGGTTTTTACCTTGTATGTTTTAGGGTTTAAATTTGAACGTTTTAGGGTTTCGAATTTGACTTGAACGTGTTGGTTTTTTTAACCTTGAAAGTTTTCGTGTACCTAATGTACGTTAAGCAATTATTGTATGTTAACTCACCCCTATATATATATAGAGCAAGGTTATAATAAGAAGTGGTTTTTTTCTAAAAAATGTAAGAAACAATATGAACCATTGGATGATCTATAACTTATAAGGGTAGGATGGTTCATTTTGTTTTCAATTATTTTAGGAAATAATTTTACTGATTATTATTATTCCTTTCAAACACTTAAGTCAATCAAATTCATATCCATCTCATCGTCTCCGATTCAAACCCATTCACCGTCGGCATGCTGTTATTGTCATATACATTATCGACCCAGTTCACCCTCCAACATGCTTACTCTGTATTCTAATCAATCCCACATCGGTATTGCCATAACATTTTCCGAAACCGTTACGAGGTAGCCGTGACAAGAATCAGAAAACAAAACCCATGAACCACTGCAATGGCAGTGAGGACAGCGGCTATCCGATGGCAACAACGAGTTCGTCTGCCCAGATCTCAAAAAACCACTACGGCGATGTCGGTGGGGGGGGGGGGGGAGGCGGCAACAAAGAGACGCTATCTCGTTTTCCATGTGACGGATTCCATCTAGATCTGATTTGTCGGAGGAAAATGATTTGATTGTAGAGATGCCGTGGTGACAGCGGAGGATGCCAAAAGACGGCAATCGGTACTTTTTAATTTCAATTCAACCATTGTGGTTAGATTTGTTTTGGGCAACGAAAGTGGTGAAAACCGGTTGCGAAGTTGGTTTTTGGTAGGGATTGGTGGTGGTTTATGGCGGACCGATTTTTCGTTTAGCAAAATTATGGATGGTGTTTTACCGACAGTGGTGGTGATGGCAGGACGTGGAGGTAGTGGTGTGGTAACTAGTGGTTGAAAAAAGGAAGATAAATCGTGTTTGTGTGTGTACAATACATTATGCATTTCTTCTCGGCCAATCAAACGTCGTTGCCGGCAAAAAAAACATTGAAGAACATTAAAGACATCATCGGTTGCTCAGATCGTTGTGTTTTGGTTAATCTCTTTTTTGTAATCTGAATATATAGTTATTGTGTGTTTAATACTGGTGTGTTTTTGTTAATGAAAGTGTGTTTTCGTTTTTGGTGTTCTTGGTGTTGTGTTTTAAATTTGGATTAAAATATGATGTTTTTTTTAAACTTTGCTTATTTTGATTCAAAACACACTGTTATATATTTTGTATGTTCTTGGTGATGTGTTTTTAAATTTGAATTAAAAAATGATAATTATAGATTGATAAGGTTTCCATATATAATATAACACACTGGACAGTTATGCCCCTAGAGTGTTATAAAATAAGTATTAAAATAAAACACACTGTCTATAAAACACACTTTCCATCTAGACCATCAGATCATCAAATCTAACATACCAGATTATTACTTACACTTTTTAGACGCACTTTGCTTCTTATTATAACTCCACCCTGACCCTGTGTGTGTGTGTAGGATAGGGATCATGTGAGAACCATTTTGAAATTGAGAACTTTGAAAATCATTTTGAACCATAAAAAAAAAAAAACTCTTTTTTAAAAAAATAATAAAAAAAATGTGAAAATAAAAAAAGCAAAAAAAAAAATTATTTATTCATCCCGGGTTCATAAAAAAAATTTAAAAATATCAGTTTAGCAAAATTATACATATATGTACAATTAAGATAAATGATAATGTGCATATGTGTACATTATGTATATCGAGGTTAAATAAAAATATACATATGTGTATAATTAGGGTTTTTTTATGAAACCGGGATGAAAAATAAAAAATTTTGATTATTTTACTTTTTTAAAATTTTCATTTTTTTTTTCATTTATAATTTTTTTTAAATATTTTTTTGTGTATCAAAATAATTCTCAAAATTCTCAATTTTAAAATGTTTTATTAGGACCCTCACCATAATATAAATATACATACATACATATAGGGAAATTAACGTACAAATGAAATTAACGTGCTAATTGTGATAATTAAGTAGAGTAATTATGTAATTATATTATATATGATATAATTACATAATTACTCAACTTGTATATATAATTACTTTACTCGATTCATATATATATATATATATATATATATTATAAGTAATAATTAATATAATTAAGAACTATTAAATTGATTTAAGTGATTAATTTCATAAAAAGAAAAAGCAAACATAGTTCTTTTCATTTTGCGCTGAAAAGTCACCGAAACTTAATTTGGGTGCGTTAAAGCCCCAAGACATTTTAAGATGTACATTTTTATGAAATTAACAGTACCAAAAGTTGTGTCTATGAGCATTATAATCATATACATGACGTATAAACTTCAAAAGGCTGCATATTTATCCCCTTCATACATTTAGAGTCACACTTGGCCTATACGAGTTATAGAGACATACACGAGTCATATATGCTTGTATATACACCATAAAGAAGTGTTTGTATATAGCATCCATTTAATAAAAATTGACCGTTAAAATATAAAATTAAAAAATTAGTAATTGTTTACCAACCACTGCGTGTCGTGTGGGTAGGATTGCTTTCGACAACACTGTCACAAAGTGGTCACCTTATGCATGGTTCACACTACATCGTATAATATATTTATTTTTAAAACTTTTTTGAAAAGCAGTTACTTCTCTAAACCATTAACTTTAACCTTATTGCTACATCGTACAATATATTTATTTTTAAAACCATTTTCTATTCTCCTTAAGTCCTTATATTTTTCTGTATAATAACAAATATAATCAATTTATAACAAATATACAAGAAAAGGCTGGATTAATAAATACCTTTCAGACAATTTATTAATGTTGCTTTATTGGGTTTTTTCTCAACTAGAAAATTAAAGAATATCCTTCCATATTCCTCATTTCCCATTTGGATTCTCCTCTTCTTCCCTATAAATCAATACCTTAATATCACATTCTATCACTGCCTTCTATCAGTTTCATATCAAATTCTTCGTTGAGCTAGCGTCGGCAGTCGATTAATATGGAGTCACGTAGAACCATTACATCGTTTTTGTTCGTCGCTCCATTGATGTTCATATCGATCGCTGCTGCTTGCTCCAACGGAACATGCAAGGTACGTCCATAAATTATTCATTTGGTTGATATTCAATAATATATATATATATAAGTGAAACTGAAATGACTTTAATTCGGTCTAGTTAGGGGATGATTGTGAAGCAGACGGAGATTGCGAGACCGGACTTTATTGTTTATCGTGTCCTCAAAGATATGCAGGCTCCAAATGTGTTCGATCAACCGCGACACCCGTATTCAGTCTGTTGGTCAGTCTATATATCTCTCTTTCAGTTTCTAATAAACTCGATATACTGTGTGCTCGAGTGTGAAACCGATATGTAGAGTTCAAATATGATGTGTATTTTGCCGGCAAGTATCGTTTCGTATGAACGTAGCGATGAATGGCTGTTTGATTGAGACAAAGTAATTGGCACGTGACTCACGTTAATTACTAGGATGAATAACCATAGTTAAGTCCGTTCTACTTACTACATGATGCAAAGTCAAAACTTCACTACTGTTTCGGGAAACCAATATTTTTTTTTATAAAGTTTAATTAAAATATCAAGTTACACCTAAATCATATCATTATTCTCATCAAATTCATTTGCTAGATGTAAATATATAATGTATGTAATCAATAAAAAAACTTGAATTATCATATATAGTACATACTAGGTTTTATGCCCGTATTATGAGATTGTTTTCTTTTTTTGTTTTTAATATATATATATATATAATTTTAATTTTATTTATTGTAAGAAAGTTAATAATATATATAGAGTTTTATGATAAAAAGGTTTCACAAATATATGAAATGCTATAACCCGTTTAAAAGCTATTTGGGTTTGAAAAGACTCATGACCCTCTTATTTGTTTTACTGTAAAATTTTTTCTTAATTATAAATAATATTTTTTTTAAAATAAATTGGATTGTTAATTTTTAGTATATCCCTATTTTATAAGATTTTTATATCAAATATTTGGTGAGATTAATTTTTAATATAATGAGATGTTATAACCCGTTTAAGGGTTATCTGGGTTTGGTAAGACCCATACCCGTAAATTCGGGTCAAATGCGTGAGAAGTCTCTATGTACAAATAAAACAATCTAGTGGCATGAGAAGATATAGGAAGCAACTAGAGAAATTTTAAAGGTTTCGTTTATATTTAAGATTAAGATAAGATTTTTTTTTTTTTTTTGAAAGCTAGTTATTTTTAAGGAGAATATTAGAGCAAAACCGAATCAAAATAATTTTTCTGCATTTATTCTAAAATTAAATGGGATGTTATTATCATAAATTTGGAGTCTTCTGTTACGTGTAACGTGTTATGGTTAAAGGCCACAAATTGAATCACCGAATTTAAAACAAAAGTCAACAAGTGGATTAGGTCAATCTTTTCAACCCAAAGGGGCCCAATCCCAACATATTCAAAATGAATTTCCTGGGCTGGGCTCAATCAACTATGCTTTCTGGACTGGACTAAAATAACTAAAATGTTTTGGCTAGGCTTGTTAAAACTATTGATTATATTTAGTATTTAGTATATTACATTGTATGTAAGTGCAATATTAAACTCTATATATAGAGCCTCTTCTAATTATATCTCAATAATAATAAGCACAATCAATTACCAAATCATATACATTCTGATTTGGTATCAATGCATATGAAAGCAATTCCAAAGGCTGTCTTTACGGCGACTACAGCATCTCCCACTGTTTGGCATCAAAGACTTAGCCATCCACATAAACGTGTCTTTAATTCCATTATTTCTACTTGTTCTTTACCTATGTCTAATAAAACACTTTCTCATCATTATGTAGTTCTTGTCCGATGGGAAAATCATCTAAAACAGACTTTACATGATTCAAATTTTTGTAGTAACATTTTGGATTTAATTTACTGTGATGTTTGGGGGCCTGCACCATCTTTATCCTTTGGTTGTAGGTTTTTTCTGCTATGTGTTGATCACTATCCACGTTATATGTGGTTTAATCCTTTAGCTCATAAATCTGATATGTATTCCATGTTCAAAAATTTCGTCACAGTGGCTGAATGCCAATTCAACACTAAACTAAAAACGATTCAAACTGATGGGGAGGTGGGTTTTTCGCAATCTTAATCCATTCTTCTCATCACTTGGCATCATCCATAGACACTCCTGCCCCCACACTAGTGAGCAAAATGGAAGAGTTGGCGTCGCAACCGCCACGTTGGGGAGACAGGCCTCACCATTCTTGCTCACTCATGCTCCACAACGTTTTTGGCAATTTGCTTTTGAAACGACAGTTTGTCTAATTAATCGTATGCCCTCTCATGTCTCTTCTCACAAATCTCCATTTGAAATCTTATTCAAAAGGAGGCCCGATTACACTTTTCTTCGTACGTTTGGATGCCAATGTTTCACTTACCTATGACCTTACAATCATCATAAAATGGCTTTCAGATCCACACAATGTGTATTTCTCGGATACAGTCTGATTCACCATGGATATTGGTGCTTCGACTTAACCACCAAACGAATCTACATTGTCCGTCACGTCCGTTTTATTAAGGACGTCTTTCCCTTTAAACATACTTCTAAATCAATCAACATACCCAATCACAATCCTTATGTATCTGCCTTCCCTTCTCCTCCCTTGTTTCCTGTCTCTCAAACCCCATCTCCAACCCCCACATCTGTTACGAACTCTCCAACAAATAACCCTCAAAACAGCCCAACCAGCTCTCAAAACAGCCCAAACAGCTCTCAAAACGCCCAAGTAGCTCTCAGACTAGCCTTGGCAGTCCTCCAAACAGCCCTGACAGCCCTCACATTGATCCAAACAGTCCTCAAACCAGCCCAAATAGTCCTACGCCACCACCATCCCCTATTTCGCGTACCCATCCATCACACCTATGTCCTAATCCTAAGTCAACTAACAGATACAATCCAGCAGCCTATCATACCACCACTTTTTCCTCATCTGTTCTTGAACCAACCACATTTACCGTTGCTAACTGATCCCCTGAGTGGCGATAGGCTATGACTGAGGAATTTAATGCGCTTGTCAAGAATGGAACATGGTCTGTAGTTCCTCCTGTTAAACACGCTAATATAATTAATTGTAAGTGGGTGTACATGTTAAAATGAGACCAAAATGGAAAAATTACTCGACACAAGGCACAATTAGTGGCTAAAGGTTTCAAACAATGAGCCGGAATTGACTTTCATGTGACTTTTAGTCCAATAATAAAATCAACTACTATTCGAGTGATTCTTTCCCTTGTAATTACAAAGGGTTGGTCTCTCAGCAGTTAGACGTTCAGAATGCCTTTCTTATGGTGACTTGACCCAAACTGTGTACGTACGTCAACCACAGGGCTTTGTTGATCAAGCTAAACCTACTCATGTGTGCAAGCTTCATAAATCCTTATATGGTTTAAAACAGGCTCCAAGAGCCTGGTTTCATCGTTTGTCTATGGCACTACAACAACTTGGATTTTATAGCTCAAAGACAGATCCATCACTATTCATCCTTAAATCTCAAGGCACACTTGTTTATGTTCTGGTCTATGTGGACGATATCATTGTCACTAGCAATAATAATGCAGCGATTAACAGAATTATTTATCAACTTAACACCACCTTTGCTGTTAAGAATCTCAGGCATCTAGCTTATTTTTTGGGTATTGAAATCGTGCCTATTGGAAAGAACATTCTGCTCTCTCAAAGAAAGTACATCCTGGAACTACTACATAAAGCCGTCATGACCAATTGCAAACCGGTATCTGTTGGGTTCGTAGGCCTTGTTGGCCCGGTTTATTATATGAAGTCAAAAGAGGAGACGGGTGTGGGCGGTCGGGCCCAAGCCCGGCCCGGTTTAGATTTCTTGCATAATAATTTACTAACCCTAGTTCAGTCTCTATATAAACAACATTATGTACTTGTAATATTTGGTCACTCAATAAAGATATACCTAGTTGCCACCCGTGGACGTAGGTCAGTTTAGACCGAACCACGTTAAATCCTCGTGTTCGTTTATTGCTTTCGTGTCGTGTTCGGTTTCGTGTGTGCGTTTAATCCTAACAAGTGGTATCAGAGCTTAGGTTCGGATCACACGAAGAACACGTTGAACCAGCCGAGTCGCCGCCAAACCATCCAGCCGCCGCCACCCTACTGCGCTAGGGTTCCGCCGCTGCTACGGTTTTCCGATTGTCGTTAGGGTATACGCCGCCGCCGCTGTTTCGCCGCTGCTAAACCCAGCCCGACGATCACGACTAGGGTTAAGTCGAGCAACGCATCACCACCGTGTTCCGCCGCTATCAACCGCAGTTCGCCGCCACTTAGCAGATACGATTAGATCTGAAGTGGAAGGCAGTGGGTTTCGATTTATTTGGTCCTGGGTGCTGTTCGCGAAGAAAATAGTGAAAAGATATGCTATTATTTTCTTGGGACTTGTGAGCCATGACATTCATGGAAAAGTGAAAGATTACTTCCTTTTCTTCCTTGTTATTCGTGGTAGAAGACCAAAGAGAAATAAGATTATTTTTATTTTTTCTTTTTTTTTCGTTTTGCTATTTGACCAAGATATAGAAACACATTTTTTGGTTAAGCAAGAACGAGTTAAGACAACAAATCAAGATCCTATTTTTGTTGAAGAACAGTTGTCAAGTCAGAAGAAGCATTAAAGAAGCAGTGAACCAGTGTCAACCGCGCTTGACAGGTTTTATCGTTTCAGTTTAAAATTTCAGTTTCTGATTTTCAGTTCGATATTCCGCTGCGTATAAATAGGTTGATTGTTTAACAGAGTTCAGTAGAACAGTCATTAAGTTCAGGCTCGTGCCATTGCGTGTTTGTCTGTGTTTTATCTAGTTTTTCATTTTAGTCATTGTCATGGCAGAAGACGGAAAGGTTTCGATACAGAAGTTAGACGGACAGAAGTTCGGTTGGTGGAAGATGCAGATTGAGGCACTACTTTGTCAGAAAGACTTGGATGTAGTGCTTGAGGATGAAAAACCAGAAAAGTTGTCAGAAGCAGATTGGAAGAAGTTAGACAAGAAAGCTAGGGCTTGTATTACTTTGTCGTTGTCGGAAGATGTGGCGTTTAACATCATGAAAGAAACCACAGCACGTGGTATGATGGAGGCGCTATCCAACATGTATGAGAAGCCTTCGGCAGCGAATAAAGTCTATCTTATCCGAGAGCTAGTGACAACAAGAATGAAAGAGGGTGGGTCAGTTACAACTCATATCAATAATCTTAATTCGATCTTGTCCCGCTTAGTGTCGGTTGACATTAAGTTTGATGATGAAGTTCAAGGCCTCTTGTTATTATCCTCTTTGCCCGACAGTTGGTCGCAAACAGTGACTGCAGTTTGTAGTTCGTCTACAAATATTACTTTCGATGGGATTCGAGATCTGATTCTGGGAGAAGATTCAAGACGCAGAAGTTCAGGTGAATCATCAGGCAATATGCTAGTCACAGAAGGTAGAGGTAGGGGAAAACAGCGAGGCAGTGGGAGCAGGAAGAGGAGTCAGTCTAAGACTCGTAAGGATATTGAATGTTGGGGTTGTAAAGAGAAAGGACACTTCAGGAATCAGTGTCCGAATGGTAAGAAAGAGGTGAACGTTACAGAAGACGACACAGATGACGGGGTCAGTAGTGATGAGGCTTTGGTTTGTAGTGTTGAGAGTAGCGTTGATGCTTGGGTGATGGATTCTGGTGCATCGTTTCATGCCACTCACTGTAGTGAAACGATGAAGAATCTTAAATTTGGGGATTTTGGAAAGGTTCGACTAGCTAATGATGATATTTTAGAGGTTACGGGTATGGGAGACGTTGATTTGATAACTTCAGCCGGTACTTCTTGGACTTTGAAAGACGTGAGGGTTATTCCAAGTTTGAAGAAACGTTTGATTTCAGTTGGGCAGTTGGATGACCAAGGGCACGATTTTAAGTTCGGGAATGGGCAGTGGAAAGTAGTCAAAGGGAATCTCGTGGTTGCTCGTGGCAAGAAAATGGGTTCGTTGTATATGGTCGATATGTCACCGAAAGGAGTGGATCCAGTTTTGGTGAAAGACAAAGTCCGGTTCACAGAATCTCGTGGGCAGAAGAAGGTTCGTTTTGCAAGTAACAAACCCAGAGCCAAAGTGAAGATTCAGGATGAACGAGCTAGGAAGGTTAAATCAGTTGGGGGACATCGTGACAGTGGGAGCACAGGTCGTGTTTCAGTTACAGTTCCAGGTCGACAGTGGATTAAGAAAACCAGTATTCCAGCTGTAAAAGTCTCTCCAATAAATTACTTGCTGAATATGGAGAGTGTTTGTTCTCAGGTTATCTCAGGATCCGGTAGTTCGTTACAGTGGGAGCCGGTAGGGACAGAGAACGGGTCAGGGGCAGTTTCAGCCATGACTGACGTGTTGGAGCTCCGGGGAGCTTCAACGGGCCTACAGGTTAATTGATGAGAAGGCGGTGGCAACTAGAAGAAGTTTAATGTTCAGATTACAGAAGTACAATCAGGAGTGCAGACGAGAGTACTCAAGGCCTCCGAGTGGGAGATTGTTGGGTTCGTAGGCCTTGTTGGCCCGGTTTATTATATGAAGTCAAAAGAGGAGACGGGTGTGGGCGGTTGGGCCCAAGCCCGGCCCGGTTTAGATTTCTTGCATAATAATTTACTAACCCTAGTTCAGTCTCTATATAAACAACATTATGTACTTGTAATATTTGGTCACTCAATAAAGATATACCTAGTTGCCACCCGTGGACGTAGGTCAGTTTAGACCGAACCACGTTAAATCCTCGTGTTCGTTTATTGCTTTCGTGTCGTGTTCGGTTTCGTGTGTGCGTTTAATCCTAACAGTATCCTCTCCCATGAGTGCTTCTCAACCACTGAGTCTTAATGATAGTCCACTAACTGCTGATCCGGTTAAGAATCGTCAAACAGTTGGTGCACTTCAATATGTAACATTGTCACGACGGGGTACATTTGCTGTGAACAAAGTTTGTCAGTTCATGCATGCGCCAACTGAAAATCATTGGTCTGTCGTCAAAAGAATATTACGTTACCTCCAAGGCACTTCCAATTTTGGTCTTTTAATTCGTCATGACTCAGATTCTCTTTTCAAGCCCTCACGGATGCATCTTGGAGAAATAGCATGTCGCCACCTTTCAAACCTATTCTGATGCTGACTGGGCTGGTGACCCAGATGATCGTTGACCGGGGGATATGCCATTTACTTGGGATCTAAACTAATATCATGGACGGCAAGAAAACAACGTACTGTTTCACGATTATCTACTGTATCCGAGTATAAAGCTCTTGCTGACATTGTTTCTGAGCTGACAAGGCTTTAAGCTCTTTTGAATGAACTCGATATCTCCACCAAGGTGGCTCCTACACTTTGGTGTGATAATTTGGATGCCACGTATCTTTCCAAAAATCTTGTTTTTCATGCCCGCACAAAACATGTTGAGGTGGACTTCCACATTGTGCAAGAAAAGGTAGCATGTGGTAAGCTAAAATGTTCGTTTCATATCCACAAATGATCAGGTTGCTGATGTCTTCACAAAGCCCCTATCTACGCAAAGGTTTTTGTTTCTACGATCCAAGCTACAGGTCATGTCCCGCCCTTAGCTTGCGAGGAATGCAAAGACTATTGATTATATTTAGTATTTAGTATATTACATGGTATCTAATCCAGTTTCGGGCACGGTTTCTCTGAGGAACTAAAACATATTTTGTACTCGTGGGCCACGTACACCAGGTCGGGTCCAAAACTGGGTTTTATGCCCAAGTCTACTCTACATAGCATGAAAAGTAACCAATTAAATTCAACTTTGTTTAAAAAACAGAATGATTCTCTACCATTCAACAAATACTCTTTCTTGACAACACATAACGCCTTTGCAATCGATGACGGGACCCCACGTCTTACCCCAACGAATCAAGAAGACAGTGTCACTCAACAACTAAATGTATGTTTCTCATTCAAATCATTTCACTGTTTATAACATTTATATATCCAAATTTGTTACAAAAGAAGAGAGATTGATTATCAGCATGTTACTTTCTTGTTATCATATTCTAAAGAATGGGGTTCGTGCATTGATGCTTGACACATACGACTATGAAGAGACCATATGGTTGTGCCATTCATTTGGTGGACAATGTCATGATTATACTAAATTTGTAAGTTATCCAATTAAGCAATTAGCCATTTATTATGAGTTTATGGTATCTTTCTTTACTTGATGCAAGCTGTTCATGTAATAGGTGCCGGCTATTGATACTTTGAAGGAAATTGAAGCATTTTTATCCGCAAATCCTAAGGAAATAGTGACTATCATACTTGAAGACTATGTAGAAGCACCTAACGGTCTGACGAATGTTTTTTCAAACGCGGGTTTGAAGAAATACTGGTTTCCAGTGACCAGTATGCCAAAAAGCGGTCAAGACTGGCCTTTGGTTCGGGACATGGTGGCTAACAACCAAAGATTACTTGTTTTTGGCTCGGTTAAATCCAAGGAAGAAAGTGAAGG
Source organism: Bidens hawaiensis (assembly GCF_021521415.1). Classification (NCBI taxonomy): domain Eukaryota; kingdom Viridiplantae; phylum Streptophyta; class Magnoliopsida; order Asterales; family Asteraceae; genus Bidens; species Bidens hawaiensis. Next base: position 43,184 of record NW_027499227.1, read on the forward strand.
AATCGCGTACCAGTGGAACTACATGGTCGAAAACCAATGTTAGTTTCTATCCACTTTTTTATTTATAAACGTTTCAAACAAAAACCGTATGGAGCTTATGTGTGGCTTGTTGGTGGTAACTGTTTTGAAGCTGATGTCACAACAGTCACTCAAATATTTTTGTACAAACGTTTTATTTATCTTTTGAGTTGATTGTAGATGGTGATGGTGGAATGAAGGCAGGGGAGTGTCCAAACAGGGGAGAGTCGTCTTCAATGAATGATACAACAAAATCACTTGTTTTAATGAACTACTTTCGTACACTTCCACTCAAGGTGTTGGCATGCGGTCAAAATAATGGTGGCCTTTTGGACATGACCAAGACTTGCTACAGTGATTCGGGCAATCGTTGGGCAAACTTTCTTGCGGTTGACTTCTACAAGGTACCAAACTAAATCTTGTTGTAGCAGTTTGTTTATGTTTGATGAGATATTGTTTAATTATTATCAGAGAAGCGAAGGCGGAGGAACGTTTCAGGCCACTGATTTGCTGAATGGCGAGCGTCTATGTGGATGCAACGACATACATTCGTGGGTGGTAAGTTAAATGTTCGATTTAAAATGTTTGTTTACCTAAATGTTAAGAAAGATACTGAGGTTTGTTTTCTTATTTTGCAGCCTGGAGGTGGAAGTTGTACACCCTGAAGTTTTTGGGGACAAAATAATATTTAAAATAGTTTCTATTAGTAAGTTTTGTGACACATAACATGTATGTTCTTTACATCGGAACCTGGACATTGAAGAAAGAAATTAAAAAATGTATTTTTGTCTAGCCTTTTCTTTTTATTTTTTTTTATTTTTTGATAATTTAGTCCGATCAAAGACCAATTTATATTCATAAATTATGTTTTCAACTGAATAATTGGTGAATTACTAAAATGGTATTTACCATTTTCATCTACAAAATACAATATTGTTTATACGGGGTTGGTAAAAACGTATTAGTAATTTTTTTACAAATAGCTATTGTTAACAAATAAAAGTTGATAATAATCGTACTTTTTGCTATATATGTTCATTTAAGTACTACTAATTTTTGTTTAAAGGTGGTAATTACACTTTACATAAGTGGGCTATATTGGTAGTTTTGTCACCATGTTACTTAATATATGTGATATGGCCGTTTATATAAAAATTACAAGAGTAGTCATTTCGAGTTATTTATATCCTAGTAAACATTTCAGAACGATTTAGCCTAGAGGTGCACAAATCGGGTTCAAATGGAAAACCCGAACCGGTTCCAAACCGGTTTTTTCACACCGGGTTGTAAAATGGCACCGGTTCCAATCAAGAACCGGTTCGGTTCCCGACCCGAACCGATGCCCAGATATGCGAACTTTTAAGAACCGGGTAGGGTATGAACCGGAACCGGTTTTTACGTAAAAACCGGTTCCACCGGTTTTTTTTGAAATTTAAATATTAGAGCCGTTAGGAACCGGTTCCAACGGCTATATAGCCGTTTTTGACCGTTGGAACCGGTTTTTTAACTATAAATAGGTTATTTTCTTACCATAAATAGCAAGGTTTGTTTGTTTACTTGTTAAACCACTTCCAAAACTATAAAACACACTCCAAACCACAATTAACCTTAAACCGACAACAAATGGCAACCAATGATGACGTTGTTATGGTGATCGAAACAACAAGATGCCCCGATGTTTGGGTTCATTACGATTTGTGTCTCATGACCGATTCACATGAGTTGGCACGTTGCAAATATTGCTCGAAGTTTCTTAAAGCAGGGTCCAACTCGACATTACGAAAACATACGAATAAGTATTGTCGAGAGAAAAGAAGATTGGAAGCTAAAAAAACGGAAGTGGGAGAGTCGTCCGGCTCTACAACCCAAAAATAAGTATTCCCGGATTAAAACGACGGACTTTGTTTTTTATGTTTTAGTTGTTATGTTTAGTATCGTTTATGTTTTAATAATGTTTGTAATAGTTAGTTTTTAAATTAATAATGTTTGTAATAGTTAGTTTTTAATAATGTTTACCGTTGGAACCGGTTCCAACGGCTAATTGGTGTCTAAAAAACCGGTTCCAACGGCTATATTACCGTTGGAACCGGTTCCAACGGCTAGTTTGACTTTTGTTTGACCCTTCAAAAAAAACCCGTCGGAACCGGTTTTTCCGGGTACGAACCGAACCGGTTCCAATTAAGAACCGGGTAGGAACCGGGTTGGAACTGGTACTGACATACAAATAGGAGAACCGGGTACGATTTTCGGGTACAAAAATACCCAAACCGGGTATTGTTCCAACCGGGTTGGAACTGGAACCGGTTCCGGTTCGATTCCACCAGTTAGGTTCCGGAACCGGTTTTTTTGTGCACCTCTAATTTAGCCAAGTGTTATGCACACGGTGTCACATTTATTTGTGTATTATACCATATGTAGTGGTTAAAGGGCATAGCGTCCCCCACCTCCCATTCAATTGGCTGGAAGAATTTTTTATCAAAAATGTGAATTAAGGGGTGTTTCACACATAGCTCCCAAAAGGCCCCCATAACGTCCAAAGGCTATGTGCCCAACGCTATAAGATGCCTTAAGCCAATGAAGGCGCCCATTACGTTTGGTCTTACATGCCTCGTCAATTTCACAACTCAAAGCCTCCATTATGTATCAAATTTTCGGTATGTATCATTAACAAAATTTGCTTTTTTCCAAATGAAAGTTCAAATCATATGTGAATATATTCCACTTATGTCTCCTAATTTTTGCATGCATGTCTACTTAGTACTTGCTATTTAATGATGCAGTAACACATTTAAACAAATAATGATATTATACCCTCGGATCCGCTGGTGTAACTAAAACATGGACACGTGGTGTCTTTAACTTGGTATAAAACACCATTATCCGACATTATATACCTAAAACTAAAAAACTAAATGTTTTTTTTTATAAAAAGAGATTTTTCATTAATAAAGAAACCATACTTTTAAATAAGCAGATTTTTAAAATAAAACAAGAAAAATATTTAAAAAAGAAAACTAAAAAACGTCATTTTTTAGCAATACTTTTAATACTTATACGTAATATCTTAACGGCAACAAAAGCAGTAGCATGATGATTATTTACTTATTTATCTCATTTCCAATATGGCATAATATTTTTGTAAAGTATTAGCTTAAAACAGTATAAGATTAACGTAACAATAATTTTATGTCATGATAAAATATTTGATTCTTGTAACAAAGATAATAACGCAAACTCATAGTGCCCGCTGAATTCATATATTTGCGAGCCAAACCATCAATCTTCTTCCTTTAGCCCAAGCGACCACGCTTGCACGAGGTCGTGACGCCCGCTTGCGACGAGCGAGGGTGTTGTGGTGTTCATGGCCGACATGACTGGCACCACTCGTTGAAGTCGGTGCTCGTTTGGTCACAACGCATAGTCTTACGGGTTGTTTGGTATTCTCTTATGGTCATAAGAGAATACCTCTTAATGGTTCATTATCTCTCAATGATCATTAAGAGACTATCAAAAAACCTCTTACAGAAATGATGACGTTTAAAAAAGAAGAAAAATGAACACTCGTAGGACTACAATTATTATAAATAAGTAAATTGTCTCTACTAATCACATAGAAAGTGTCATCAAGTGGATACCTTGTACTACAACACGTATAACTCTTGCAATAAATCTTTTCTTATTTTCAAACACAATACTTTTATTCTAGTCAAGAAAAGTAATTACTCAAAATTAACAAATTAATGCCATACCATACACATAATCTTAAAAATAAATTTTTGTCCACTTTCATATTTTCTATTACAATATATAACATAAAACAATAATAATAAAAAGTATTGGATTAATAAATACCTCTCAGATAACTAATATCTTCATTTACAATTTAATTTTCAGCTCATAATATCAAATTCTTGTACTGTCTTCTATCAATTTCATTTCGAATTGATATGGAGCTATGGAGATCAGTTTTGTTTTTGTTTGTAGCTCCGTTTATGTTCATATCCATCGCGGTTGCTTGCTCCGACGGAACATGCGGGGTACGTTTGTTACTTACTATTAAATATTTGATTTGCATAAACTTTTGCAACCATATAATTATTGATTTGTTGATATTAAATAACAAGCAAAATTGAAATGACTGTGAATCGGTCTAGTTTGGGGATGATTGTAGAATAGATGGAGATTGCGAAACCGGACTTCATTGTTTCTCATGTCCTGAAGCATATTCAGGCTCCAGATGTGTTCGATCAACTGCTACTCCAGTATTCGGTCTTCGGTCTAGTGGTCCGTCTATCCTTCTATTTTTCATATTCAAATCAACTAAGAACTAGAATTTAATAGAACGTGTGACTTTTTTTTATATGTTTGAAAAACAGAATGATTCTCTACCATTCAACAAATACTCATTCTTGACGACACATAACTCCTTCGCAATTACTGATGGGCTCCGGCGACTTACCCTATATAATCAAGAAGACAGTGTCACTCAACAACTAAAGGTATGTTTCTTATTAAATCATTTCATTTTTCGTAACGTTTATAGCTAGATATAAACGTTACAATTTTGCTACTAGAGAAAACATATTACCAACACATTGCTTCTTATTATCATATTTTAAAGAATGGAGTTCGGGCTTTGATGCTCGACACATACGACTTTGAAGATACCGTATGGTTGTGTCATTCGATTGCATTTTTCTTACCTTGATGCATATGTTGGGTTCTATCCGGGTGTAGCCCCGGCCCGTCTTGGGTTGGGCGGTTGAAGACTTGAAGGGTTGAATGGGCTGGCCCCCCACTCAACTTTAGTGGCCCGTTTATTTTATTTCTTGTAACTTGTGAAGAAAGAAATAAACCATAGTTAGCCTCCCTATATATACCATATTGTATCTTGTAATTTCTTGAGCACCTCAATAAAAGAAGAGACCCTGTTCGTTGCCCGTGGACGTAGGTTACACACCGTGACCGAACCATGTAAATCCCGTGTTCATCTTTATTGCTTTACGATTATTATTATTATTATTATTATTATTATTATTATTATTATTATTATTATTATTATTGTGTTTTGAATCTGTGTTTCGTAAACCCACTGCCACCACCAAAAGCATATTTATATTGTTTTGTTTGGAAGATTGTGTGCTTGTGAAAAGCTACTGCCATATAACAATTATTATTACATGATAGGAATGTGTGTGATTGGAATTTGTTATATGTGTTCTTGAGTTATACTGCCGCCGCCATTATTGTTTAATATTGAAATTGTCATTGCAAAGTCAAAGCAGTGTATATCAATTTTGACCCTCTCGTTCAGAAAAAAAGCGGAATCAGGTTCATTGCTTTCGTTTCAGTTTTCTGTTTGGGTTATTTATTGGTTCAGTTTTACTTCTCGTTTATCCGCTGCGTTTACGTATTATTGCTCATTTTAGAAATCAATTAGAAATACCGTTAAGTTCTTAAGGCCCGAGCCGTTGTATTGTATTGATTTCTGTTGCCCTATCCGACTCCTTTCAGGTCAGCCGTGTACACGTAATACCTAACAAGTGGTATTAGAGCCAGTGTTGGCTCTCACTCTTTGATCTCCGGTATTATGGCTGATGAGGGTAAAACGAAAATCAAGAAGTTTGATGGACAAAACTTTGGATGGTGGAAGATGCAAATTACGGATTTGCTGATACAGAAGGATTTGGATGTGGCTTTGGAGGAACCGCCTGAGAAGATTACAGATGAGTGGAAAGCTATTGACAAGAAGGCGAAGTCAACGATTAGGCTTGCCTTGTCTATGAACGTGGCGTACAACATCTTAGATGAAACCACAGTGCGTGGAATCATGGAGGTGTTGTCAAACATGTATAAGAAACCATCGTCTGCAAACAAGGTGTTCCTAATCCGGGAGTTGGTTAACACACGCATGAAAGAGGGAGGTTCTGTTACCGAACATATATACACCTTTAATTCTCACCTGAGACGTTTATCATCGGTGAAGTTCAAGATTGATGATGAATTGCAAGCTTGCCTACTTTTATCTTCAGTACCGGACAGTTGGTCAGGAACAATCACTGCAGTCACCAGTTCAGTTGGATCGGATCCTTTGACTTTTAACAAAGTTCGTGACTTGATTTTGAATGAAGATTCTAGAAGGAGGAATAATGGAGAATCATCAAGCACTTTGCTAAGTGCTGAAGGTAGAGGGCGGAGCAAGAACAGAGGAGGCAACAGGGGTAGATCAAAATCCAGAAAAAGAAGCAAGTCTAGGCCAAGAAAAGATATTACTTGCTGGAATTGTCAGGAGAATGGGCATTTCAGAAGTTAGTGTACTAACCCTCCGGCACCTCAACAGAAAAAGGGAAGTAAATTCTACTTCGGAAGTAAATGCTGCTACAAAAGAAGTTTCAGATGATGAAGCCCTAGTCTGCTGTGTTGAGAACACAGTTGAGTCTTGGATCATGGACTCTGGTGCGTCTTTCCATGCTACGTTTAGCACAAAGAGCCTTAAGAATATCAGAACAGGAAACTTTGGCAAAGTTCGTTTGGCGAATGATGAGGCTCTAGACATTACCGGGATTGGGGATATCGACTTGAAGACTCCTTTAGGAACTACATGGACTCTAAAAGATGTCAGAATAATTCCTAGATTAAGGAAGATGTTGATTTCTATTGGGCATCTTGACGATCAAGGTTATGGTGTTACTTTTGGAGGAGGGTAATGGAAGGTCATAAAGGGTAACTTGGTAATTGCTCGTGGGAAGAAAAAGGGTACGTTGTACATGGCAGAAATCTCAGCGGGAGAGGTAAATTCAGTGGCTAGTGGACCGAGTCCATCATGTTTGTGGCATCAACGACTCGGTCACATGAGTGAGAAGGGTTTGAAAATACCGGCAGAGAAAGGTAAATTCCCTAATTTGAAAAAGGTGGAACTTGATACAGGGTTCTGTGAACCGTGTGTGCTTGGCAAGAAGAAACGGGTCACCTTTGTAAAATCAGGAAAAACACTTAAAGCAGAGAAGCTTGAGCTTGTTCATACTGATGTGTATGGACCAACACCAGTATCATCATTAGGAGGCTCCAACTACTACGTCACTTTCATTGATGATGCTACACGGAAGCTATGGATCTATTTTCTCAAAAACAAGTTCGAGGTATTTGATGTTTTCAAGAAATGGTAGGCATCCGTGGAGATAGAAACGAATCTGAAAGTGAAGTGTTTAAAGTCTGACAATGGCGGGGAGTACATCAGCAAGGAATTCGTTAATTACTGTGCTGAGAGGGGTATAAAGATGATTAATACCGTTCTTGGTACGCCACAGCAGAATGGAGTAGCCGAAAGAATTAATAGGACACTGAATGAAAGAGCTAAGGCAATGAGGTTAAATGCAGGGCTTCCAAAGACTTTCTGGGTAGATGCAGTCAGCACTGCTGCATATCTTATAAATAGAGGACCGTCAGTTCCTCTTGGATTCAGAATTCCAGAGGAAGTATGGAGTGGAAAAGAGGTTACATTCAAACATCTTAAAGTGTTCGGTTGTGATGCTTACGTTGGGATAAAAGACACCGAGAGGGACAAGCTTGACCCTAAGGCGAAGAAGTGTACTTTTATAGGCTATGGTGATGCGAAGATGGGCTATAGGCTTTAGGATCCAGAGGTCAGAAAAGTATGTAGGGCTCGTGATCCAGTGTTTAATGAAGTAGGACTTTACAAAGATAGAAAGTCATTCACACAAGAAGTTGATAAAGAACATGTAGAGTTTGAAAATACAAGTGAGAAAGTTGATAGTCAGAGTTCAGAAACATCAGAAGAGATTGAGGAAGAAAATGCAGATGAATTTGAGGATTTCTCTGATAGTGGGAGTTCAGAGTCTAATACTGAACAGTCTCCACTGGAACAAGAAATGGTTACTCCTCAGCTAGAGGTTAGAAGGTCTTCCAGAACCATTAGACCTCCTAAGAGGTATTCCCCTTCTGTTAATTACCTTCTACTGACAGAGAACGGTGAACCACAGTGTTACTCTGAAGTAATGAGTTTGAAAGACTCGTCTCAGTGGGAGCGAGCTATGAGAGAAGAGATGGATTCACTAAACAAGAACAAGACTTGGGTTCTTACACCGCTTCCAGCCGGGAAGCAAGCTCTTCAGAACCGATGGGTATTCAGGATCAAGGACGAAAGTGATGATACAAAGAGATACAAATCACGATTGGTAGTGAAAGGGTTTCAACAAAAGCATGGGGTTTATTATAATGAGATATTTTCTCCTGTGGTAAAAATGACTACAATCAGACTGGTGCTTAGTATCGTGGCTGCAGAAAACTTACATCTGGAGTAGCTGGATGTGAAGACAACTTTTCTGCATGGTGATCTTGAGGAGGATATCTACATGGCACAACCAGAGGGGTTTCAAACAGTTGGTAAAGAAAACATGGTCTGCAAGTTAAAGAAGAGTCTTTATGGATTGAAGCAGACGCCCAGGCAGTGGTATATCAAGTTTGATGATTTTATGGGCAGGAATGGATACAAAAGATGTGAGATGGACCACTGCTGCTATCTCAAGAATTTTGATAGTTCCTATATCATTCTACTGCTGTATGTAGATGATATGCTGATTGCTGGTTCAGACATGTCAGAGATTAATAAGTTGAAGCAGCAGATGTCTGAAGAATTTGAAATGAAAGATTTAGGTCCAGCCAAGCAAATTGTTGGCATGAGCATCACTAGAAACAAGAACGACAGTTCTCTAACTTTATCTCATGAGAAATACATCTGGAAAATTTTAGAGAAGTTCAACATGAGCGATGAGAAAACCACTACTTGAAGTACACCTATGGGTAGTCATATTAAACTTTCTAAGGATCAGTCTCCTAGTACTGATGGAGAAAAGGCAGAGATGGCAAAGATTCCTTATGCATCTGCAGTGGGTAGTCTTATGTATGCTATGGTGTGCACGAGACCTGATATTGCTCACGAAGTGGGAGTTATTAGCAGGTTTATGTCAAATCCAGGGAAAGCACATTGGGAAGCAGTGAAGTGGCTTCTTCGGTACTTAAAGGGAACTTCAAAGATGGCCTTATGCTTTAAAGGTAAAGATGCAATTCTTAAAGGTGGGTGCAAAGAGACTTATACGAGTACTACGGGATATGTGTTCACTATGGGAGACACTGCAATCTGTTGGAAATCTAGATTGCAGAAGAGTGTGGCGCTCTCAACCATAGAAGCTGAGTATATGGCAGCTGCTGAAGCGAGTAAGGAGCTTGTTTGGTTGAGGACTTTCTTAGAGGAGTTAGACAGGGAACAAACAGATTATCCGTTGTACTGTGATAATGAAAGTGCTGTGAAATTAGCCAAGAATCCTGTGTACCATGGTAAAACGAAGCACATTCATATGTGTTATCATTTCATTCGGGGTTTAGTCAGTGATGGGACTATTCGGTTGAACAATATTAGGGGAGACAAGAATCCGGCAGATATGTTTACCAAGGTTGTGACCTTGGACAAACTGAAGCTCTGTGTAGCTTCAGTTGGTCTCCAGGAATAATGTTGAGGAGTTGGCGACGAACAGGTGGAAGACATGGTATATATTGAAGACTAAAGATTTCTAGTACAGGTTGGTTTACATGTAGAGCAAGTGAAGACGTTCCAAGGCTCCAAGTGGGAGATTGTTGGGTTCTATACTGGTGTAGCCCCGGCCCGTCTTGGGTTGGGCGGTTGAAGACTTGAAGGGTTGAATGGGCTGGCCCCCCACTCAACTTTAGTGGCCCGTTTATTTTATTTCTTGTAACTTGTGGAGAAAGAAATAAACCCTAGTTAGCCTCCCTATATAAACCATATTGTATCTTGTAATTTCTTGAGCACCTCAATAAAAGAAGAGACCATGTTCGTTGCCCGTGGACGTAGGTTACACACCGTGACCGAACCACGTAAATCCCGTGTTCATCTTTATTGCTTTACGATTATTATTATTATTATTATTATTATTATTATTATTATTATTATTATTATTTTGTTTTGAATCTGTGTTTCGTAAACCCACTGCCACCACCAAAAGCATATTTATATTGTTTGTTTGGAAGATTGTGTGCTTGTGAAAAGCTACTGCCATATAACAATTATTATTACATGATAGGAATGTGTGTGATTGGAATTTGTTATATGTGTTCTTGAGTTATATTGCCACCGCCATTATTGTTTAATATTGAAATTGTCATTGCAAAGTCAAAGCAGTGTATATCAAGTTTGACCCTCTCATTCAGAAAAGAAGCAGAATCAGGTTCATTGCTTTCGTTTCAGTTTTCTGTTTGGGTTATTTATTGGTTCAGTTTTACTTCTCGTTTATTGATGTGTGTCTAATAACCCTACAAAAATGACCCTCACAACTAAGCTTTAAATATAAAACGAAAATCCTAAAACCACACACAACCGGCAAGTGTACCGATCGCAAGTAGTATAGACCTAGGAAGTCCGAGTATCTAACACGAGGACACGTAAGACGCTAACGATTACTAACCCTAGACAAGACCTACCTTAGAATAATATTTTATTGATTTTTGATTTTTACTTACTTAACTGGACTAACTAACAAAAGTTACCTAAAATAGAAAACTTAACGGAAAACTAACTGTGTTGACTTAAGATGGAGAAAAACGTCAACCTAGGTCTGAATCAAATTGTAGGCCTAACAAGCCAACGGATTGAATGATATCAAGACACCGGTCCCTAAAGATGACACGACTAAGGATCGCTCGGGCTCACTGGATTACCTCTCGGTCTCACACAACAAACCCTAACTACTCAAAATCGGCTAAACGACCAAACCGGGAAACAATTGCTAACGTGTTCTAATGCTAGATCACCTCTCGGTCTCACCAACACTCGACCCTAATGGTAATGAATACTACACAACCAAGGATAGAGGAACAATTCAACTTAAACTAAAATAGATCAACTAGTCGCTCAAAACTCCTAAACCTGACAAGAAACGAACTCGCTCTCGCTCAATCCTTATTCTAGCATGCAAAGGCAATGAGACAACCCTAACTTCCTATCACCTCTCGGTCTCAAGGAAGGTGTTTACCCCCTGTACTTAATCCAATTAATCCCGCAACAAAACCCTACGGTTGTTCCTACCGCAAACAAACCCTAAACACAAAGTCTAGAATCAAACAATGCACCGATCAATCAATACAAAACTAATTAATCAACACACGGGGTTTATGCAATGAATCACCAAAATTTCCAGCCCTTAAAACACAACCTATTTTATGTCTAAATCAAACTTTACAATAGCAATTCAAGTCTATCAATCAAACAATCCATAAAACCTATCAAAACCTAACAAGAATCATCATTCCTAGGTAGAACTAACAAGATTAGCCTAGCATATTAATTGGACAACCATGAACATTGAATAAAACCATTAATAAACTCATACCAATCATCTTAAAAATTGTCCAACGATCAACAATAATCATAAACACTTCAATCTCTAACACAATTGCAAAACAAATTAACAATTAAGCAAGAAACTAAAAGTGTATGAACAATGAAAAAGATGTAAGGATATGGATGTTTCCGGCTGCTCTTGCTGCTGTGAAACTGATGTTAAACGACCACCGAGGCTTGTTCTTGCTTGTTCTTCCTTCCCTAGCCGCCACAAGCTCCAAACCCTAGCACACAAAACTTTTTCTTCTTTTCTTCCCTTGCTGAAACTGCCGATCGCAGATTAGGCTGCTGCTTAGGGTTTTTTAATTTTTTTTATGTTATAATATAATATGGTCTTGGGCCTCCATGATGCATACGGGTTGGGCCTTGAGCTTTGTCTTGAACTTGTATGCGTAAAAGGCTCGTAGAATGCTCGAAAAGTCCCGGTTTTCTTCTTTCTTTCACCCAAAACCTACAAGGTTATTAAACTTACGTAAAACCTATCTAAAATGAGTTAAAACATATAAAATATAATGTCAAACGTAGATAAAACGTGCGAAAAATACGTGTTTTTTACAACACATCAAATATCCCCACACTTAAGACTTTTTCGTCCCTGAAAAAGAATACTACACAGGATCATATCCGAGTTTTAACCGACAACTCTTGGTTTTATTTATTTATTATTATTATTAATATATTTATTTTCTTCTTTTTAAAGTATTAGAACAAGTGACCCGTTACCCAAATATCTCTTCCAACTTTCACCTAATAAGCTAGATCTGGTCGATTGCCGGTATTGCTGTCCACTTTAAACCCATGCCCCTAATACTTACCGAGGCAAATAAGGTGTGACGATTCTATTAATTTGTATGACTAAGTGGAACCCACACCTAAAAGCCTTGCTGCCACTTCACCAATTCCATTATGGTTTTACCGGGCCGAGCCACCCCAACTTGACTTAAACCTATTGCCACATGATTAAACATTTCGACTCATATACAAACTATAAACTCTAGCTCTCTTTCAAGTGCACGCAATTTCAAATGCATTCTTTCTTTTATTATTATTTGTTTTTCTCTGCCTTTTGGCTTTTTGCATTTTTTTTACATGGCTTTGCATGAAAAGAAACAAATACAAAAGATAAAACAACTAATATACAGACTATCATGTGACTCGAGGCTTGAGTATGACCCGGCTTTTCATTCCAGTCCTGTCACGAGCTTAGTTAAACAAACAAAACCCCTAAGATGTTTCCCACTATAGTCAGTCCATTTAAGAGGTTCAATTAGGTCAACAACCAAACCGCCCTTTCATTCTCAAAGGCTGAGCCCACCGACACACGATTACTGAGTCTAAACCGTTCGGTTACCATACATTACGTGCGGATCTAATGGGCACTGTTCTTATTTATTATATATCTATTTTTGAAACCACCAAGAATTTATAAAATAACCACTACTCGGTAATAATATCATCTCCTGTTTAACGTAGAGAAAACAAATTTCAAGGGACTATTTTTCAAAAATTTTTTTTTTTCAAAAATTTTCCTACAACTAAGTAAAATAAACCCCCATCCCCACACTTAGAACGAAATCGTCCTCGATGAGTATAAGGAAAAGAAATAAAATAAAATAAAAATAAAACAGAATATAAAAATAAAGTATACAAAAACAAAGAACGGGTTACTCCCCTGGTTTGTGTGCAAAATCTTCAACAGCTGAGTAGTGTCCAAACGACCGTATAGCATTTCATTCGCGGCCGCAACCTCGGGAGAACCTATTCCACAACGCCATCGTAACTACCATGCGCATAATATAACCTGCAAAACTCAAACTCGCTCGTATGTAGCGGCGTACAATACGGAAAACAAAAACATAAAGAAATAAACATTTTTTTTATATAGGATACTCCTTAAATCGACCGAATCGAATGGAGATTGAGTACGAGCGGTTTCATCTTGGAACAACCTGAAATAAAAAAAAAACAAAGAAAACAGATAGCATCACACAAATACATAAATACAAACTCTACAACTCGGGCAGCCTCCCGAGTGTGCATCCATCGCGTCTAAGTCTCGGAGAGCGCGTCAAGGTAGAATACCTCGATCGTCTGGTCAGTCACCTGCTCGTCAATGTAGTGCTTCAGTCTATGACCATTCACCTTAAACTTCCCGCCTTTATCCTCTATCTCAACAGTGCCGTACGGGAAGACCTTAGTGACCGTGAACGATCCCGACCATCGGGATCTCAACTTTCCCGGGAATAACCTCAACCGGGAGTTATACAATAAAACCAAATCCTCACACTTGAACTGCTTGCTACCCTTCAACTTCCTATCGTGCAGTTCCTTCGTCCGCTCCTTATACCTAATGACTGCGCGTAAGCATGATCTCTCAGCTCCTTTAACTCATGCAACTGGTGGAAACGAGTGCTCTCTACGGCAAACATATCGAAGTTAACCCTCTGTAGGACCCAAGAAGCACGGTGCTCTAACTCAACAGGCAGGTGGCATGCCTTCCTATAAATCATTCGAAACAGTGTGGAACCGGTCGAAGTCTTGTAGGCTGTACGGAAGGCCCACAACGCGTCATCCAGCTTGTCGGACCAATCCTGACGATTCGAACCAACCGTTTTCTCAAGAATATGTTTGATCCCCCGGTTACTCACTTCTACCTGCCCACTGGTCTGTGGGTGGTAGGCGGTTGCAAGCCGATGGGTGACCCCATAGTGACACAACGCCTTCTCCATCTGCGCATTGCAGAAGTGAGTTCCCCTATCACTGATCAACGCCTTCGGGACACCAAAACGAGCAAAAAGGCTCTTGAGAAAACGGAGTACAACTCGAGCATCATTAGTGGGTAAGGCCTTGGCCTCAACCCACTTCGAGACATAATCAACCGCCACGAGTATATACTTGTTCCCACGCGAAGATGAAAATGGTCCCATGAAATCAATGCCCCAAACATCAAAACCTCACAAACCTGAATAGCATTCTGGGGTATTTTATTTCGCGAAGAAATGTTGCCGACCCGCTGGCAACAATCACAACTCCTCACAAACACGTGCGCATCTTTAAAAATCGAAGGCCAATAAAAACCACAATCAAACACCTTCTTCGCCATCAAACTCGCACCGTGGTAACCTCCTGTCGGTCCAACATGGAAATGGCTCAAAATCTGCCATCCCTCCTTAACATCAACACACCTCTTGATCAACTGGTCAGCACCAATACGAAAGAGATACGGGTCGTCCCACAGGTAAAACTTAACATCAGCAAAGAATTTCTTCTTTTGCTGGTAAGACATCTTTGGGTAGTACCCGTCCGCAAGATAGTTTGCGAAGTCGGCGAACCATGGGAAACCCTCATCCTGAGCCGAAACAAACATAAGACTCTATGTCGGAAAGTGGTCATTAATCCTGACCCCCGGCTCTCCTAACTCAGCTCCCTCAAGACGCGAAAGATGATCGGCCGCCACATTCTCGACCCCCTTTTTATCATGGATTTCAATATGAAACTCTTGAAGCAAAAGGATCCAACGGATAAGACGTGGCTTAGCATCCTGTTTGCTAAAGAGATAACGAATGGCAGAATGATCCGTGTACACAATCGTCTTGGACAGAACAAAATAGGACCTGAATTTATCAAATGCAAACACCACAACTAAAAGCTCTTTCTCGGTGGTGGTGTAACTCTCATGTGCACCATTCAGGGTCCGGCTCGCATAGTAAATCGGATGGAAGTGTTTATCCTTCCGATGTCCAAGAACCGCTCCGATTGCGAAGTCGCTCGCATCACACATCAACTCAAAAGGAAGCGACCAGTCGGGAGCAATCATGATCGGAGCGTTAACGAGTTTGTCTTTTAAAAGATCAAACGCCTCGACACACTACTCAGAAAACACAAAAAAGGCATCCTTCTCTAAGAGTTTAGTCATGGGTCTCGCAATCTTAGAAAAATCTTTAATGAACCGGCGATAGAACCTAGCATGACCCAGAAAACTTCAGATGGATCTCACGGAAGTGGGCGGGGGAAGATTAGAGATGGTATCGACCTTCGATCGGTCGACCTCTATCCCCGCACTTGAAATACGATGCCCCAAAACGATGCCCTCGCGTACCATGAAGTGACACTTCTCCCAGTTAAGAACTAGGTTGGTGTCAACGCATCGGGCCAACATCCTCTCAAGGTTAGAGAGACACTGATCGAAAGAACTCCCAAACATAGAAAAATCGTCCATGAACACCTCCATGGAGTCCTCGATCATGTCATGAAATATAGCCACCATGCACCTCTGAAATGTGGCTGGAGCGTTACACAGTCCGAACGGCATACGTTGATAGGCAAACGTACCGTATGGGCAGGTGAACATGGTTTTCTCCTGGTCATCGGGAGCAATAGGAATCTGAAAGTACCCTGAGAAACCATCTAAGAAGCAGTAGTACTGCTGACCTGCCAAACGCTCCAACATCTTATCAATGAAAGGTAGAGGAAAGTGGTCTTTCCTCGTGGCATCATTCAGTCTGTGGTAATCGATGCTGACTCTCCAACCGGTCACAGTCCTAGTGGGAATGAGCTCGTTCCTCTCATTGGTGACGACAGTCATGCCACCCTTTTTAGGAACCACTTGGACTGGACTAACCCACGAACTATCAGAAATGGGGAAAATGATCCCCGCATCAAGGAGTTTTATGATCTCCTTCTTCACGACCTCCTGCATCTTCGGATTAAGCCGCCGCTGCGGCTGAACGACAGTCCTATAATTATCCTCCATGAGGATTTTATGCAAGCAAAACGAAGGGTTGATACCCTTGATGTCGATAATCTTCCATGCAATGGCCTCCTTGTGCTCTCGAAGCACCCTCAACAATCTTTCTCTCTCGACCTCCGTCAAAGCAGATGTGACAATAACCGGCAACTTCCTCTCTTCATCCAAAAACGCGAACCCCAGATGGGCAGGTAACTCCTTAAGCTCTAAGGAAGGAGGGGGGCTCTTGACAGAAGGTCGGTCCATCGGATCGTCACGTACGATCTCAGCAGACACTTCAGACTCAGGGTGATGTGACTCGGCGTCATCTTCCGTTGACTGATCGGTCATGGCAACCATCTCATCCTCCGGAATGTCCCTATCGAGAATCTGAGTGTCAGAGGCAGATCCTCCACATATCTCGCTGAAAAACTCCCCAACATGCTCCATGATGGTGTCAATAAAGTACAGGGAGTCATCAGCAGACTTGGGGTGTTTCAGTGATAGTCTAACGTCAAAGGGACGCTCTCATCCCCAACTCTCAAAATCAACTTAGCCTCGCAGACATCGATCAACACCTGTGCAGTGGCAAGGAATGGTCGGCCTAAAATCAGTGGTACGCTATCATCGTCGTTCATGTCCAGAATGACAAAGTCCACCGGGAAGATGAACTTGTCGACACGAACCAACATGTTCTCGACCACCCCTCGAGGGTATTTCACAGAACGATCAGCAAGCTGGATACTCATCCTGATAGGCCTCGGTTCGCCTAGACCCAGCTTGCGATACACAGAATACGGCATGAGATTAATGCTGGCACCGAGATCGGCCAGCGCATGAATAACCGTATCATCACTCAAGATGCAGGGAATCGTGAAACTCCTTGGATCAGCCATCTTTTCCGGTAATTTCCGTTGTAAGACAGCAGAACAGCTGGCACTCAATGGGATGGAAGCAACCTCAGCAAGCTTCTCCTTATTCGAAAGGATATCCTTGAGGAACTTCGCGTGTTTAGGCATCTGAGTCAGTGCCTCAAGGAATGGAATGTTAAGGTGAAGCTGCTTCAAAAGATCAAGAAATTTGGAACTCTGCTCCTCATCTCTGTCTCGGCGGAGTCTTCCGAGGGTATGGTACTCTGGGCTTGTAGACTCTCGGCGGCTTGCTCGGTAGCTGCTGTCTCTCGGCCTGTGCTGAACTCCCTGGGATGCTTCTCCGATGCACCTGGGCCGGTGGAGACTCCATCTGAATCTTCTCATCCACCTGCTCCTCTACAACTACTGCAGGCTCCTCGACGACTCCTCTCTGCAGAATCCCGGGCTCCTCTCGTCCCCTGCACCGCTCCTCGTTGTCACAGCTTTAGCGAATCCCTTTGGGTTCTGCTCGGTGTTACTTGGTAGTGAACCCTGCGGCCTCTCGTTCAACCTACTCGCTATCTCTCCCATCTGCCGCTCGAGACTCTGAATTGACGCTCCCTGATTCCTCATGAACTGCTCGTGCTCGCGAAACTTCTCCTGCGTCTCCTTGTGTCGGGAATCCTCTCGTGACATAAGCTGTGACAGCATCTGTGTTTGTTGCGCCATCATCTCCTCCAAAGTGGGCTTCTTCTCCCCACTGCTCGTTCCCTCACCGGCATCCTGAAATAGGCTCTGACGCCGCTGAAAACCGGACTGGCCGCCGCTCCTCCAGTTGGAGTTCTGATTGCCTCTCCATCCCGAATTATAAGAATTGAAAGAATTTGGATTTCGGTTTGGATTTCCTACGAAGTCTACGGTCTCCTCTTGGGAACTGACTGGGCATTGAACGGTATCATGCCCCCCTCTGCAGATCTCACACAACTTGCTCTTCGTCTGCATATCCTTCACCATCTTCGCCAACGCCTCGACCTGTGCCGTCAGTGCGGTGGTCGTGTCCACCGAATGCATGTCTCGTGAGATGGAATCGACGGTCTTACCTCCTCTGGCGGGTGGTCTCTGGTATCCACTCATAGCTAACCCATTAAATAAAGCGATACACTCATCAGGGTCCTTAGTCGTCAACAGATTTCCTCCCGCCGCCGTGTCGAGCATACTCTGCGTCGCGTACGTCACTCCATTGTAGAAATTTTCGACGACCGCCAAATCTTACAAGCCGTGGTTGGTGCACAACGCTAATAGATTCTTGAAAAGCTCCTAGGTCTCGTAAAAACTCTCTGTGTCCTCCATCTGGAGAGAATGTATCTGGTTATGCAAATGATCGGCCTTAGCTAGAGGATCGTATTTTTCAAGAAATTGGGTCTGCATGGCAGCCCAAGTAGCTATAGAGCCCTGTGGGAGGGACTCGAGCCACAAACTTGCTTGATCAGCGAGAGAAAACGGAAAGACGCGGAGCTTAACGGCGTCTTTGGAAACGCCCGGAAGATGGAAAGTATTACAAATACGCACGATGCGAGTGAGATGAGAGTGTGGGTTCTCATGAAGTAACCCGTGAAACTGAGCAGAATGAGCAATGATATTTAGAATGTTCGACGAGATCTGCCAGTTCGTAGCAACTCCGATGGCGGGTGGTGCGATGCTGGATCTCGCGCCAGCATTGGCCGGTCGGGCCCGGTCCGCAACTGTCCTCCTCGGTGGTGGAATGTCGCCCATGATCCTATCCCTATCGTCGGAGTCAACGGATGAAGAAGTCGATGAGGGTGAAACGGGACGACGTCTCTCACGAAACTCTCTCTGGCTCGGGAAATGCTTCCGTGTCGGGTGGTCCACAAGATCGAGTCTGTCGCATAAAACTATAATAAGAAATAAGATTATTTAAACTATTCTAACAAATAAGTAAAATAAAACAAAAATAATTACAAGTAGCACAAAAGGTAAGTCCTAACTCGGATTGCTCTCAAAACGCCTAAAACCGTGTCCCCGGCAACGGCGCCAAAAACTTGATGTGTGTCTAATAACCCTATAAAAATGACCCTCACAACTAAGCTTTAAATATAAAACAAAAATCCTAAACCACACACAGCCAGCAAGTGTACCGATCACAAGTAGTATAGACCTAGGAAGTCCGAGTATCGAACACGTGGACACGTAAGACGCTAACGATTACTAACCCTAGACAAGACCTACCTTAGAATAATATTTTATTGATTTTTGATTTTTACTTACTTAACTGGACTAACTGGACTAACTAACAAAAGTTACCTAAAATAGAAAACTTAACGGAAAACTAACTGTGTTAACTTAGGATGGAAAAAAATGTCTACCTAGGTCTTAATCAAATTGTAGACCTAACAAGCTAACGGATTGAAGGATATCAAGACACCGGTCCCTAAAGATGACACGACTAAGGATCGCTCGGGCTCATTGGATTACCTCTCGGTCTCACACAACAAACCCTAACTACTCAAAATCGGCTAAAACGACCAAACCGGGAAACAATTGCTAACGTGTTCTAATGCTAGATCACCTCTCGGTCTCACCAACACTCGACCCTAATGGTAATGAATACTACATAACCAAGGATAGAGGAACAATTCAACTTCAACTAAAATAGATCAACTAGTCGCTCAAAACTTCTAAACCTGACAAGAAACAAACTCGCTCTCGCGCAATCCTTATTCTAGCATGCAAAGGCAATGAGACAACCGTAACTTCCTATCACCTCTCGGTCTCAAGGAAGGTGTTTAACCGCTGTACTTAATCCAATTAATCCCGCAACAAAACCCTACGGTTGTTCCTACCGCAAACAAACCCTAAACACAAAGTCTAGAATCAAACAATGCACCGATCAATCAATACAAAACTAATCAATCAACACACGGGGTTTATGCAATGAATCACCAAAATTTCCAGCCCTTAAACACAACCTATTTTATGTCTAAATCAAACTTTACAATAGCAATTCAAGTATATCAATCAAACAATCCATGAAACCTATCAAAACCTAACAAGAATCATCATTCCTAGGTAGAACTAACAAGATTAGCCTAGCATATTAATTGGACAACCATGAACATTGAATAAAACCATTAATAAACTCATACCAATCATCTTAAAAATTGTCCAACGATCAACAATAATCATAAACACTTCAATCTCTAACACAATTGCAAAACAAATTAACAATTAAACAAGAAACTAAAAGTGTATAAACAATGAAAAAGATGTAAGGATATGGATGTTTCCGGCTGCTCTTGCTGCTGTGAAACTGATGTTAAACGACCACCGAGGCTTGTTCTTGCTTGTTCTTCCTTCCCTAGCCGCCACAAGCTCCAAACCCTAGCACACAAAACTTTTTCTTCTTTTCTTCCCTTGCTGAAACTGCCGATCGCAGATTAGGCTGCTGCTTAGGTTTTTTAATTTTTTTATGTTATAATATAATATGGTCTTGGGCCTCCATGATGCATACGGGTTGGGCCTTGAGCTTTGTCTTGAACTTGTATGCGTAAAAGGCTCGTAGAATGCTCGAAAAGTCCCGGTTTTCTTCTTTCTTTCACCCAAAACCTACAAGGTTATTAAACTTACGTAAAACCTATCTAAAATGAGTTAAAACATATAAAATATAATGTAAAACGTAGATAAAACGTGCAGAAAATACGTTTGTTTTACAACACATCAAATATCCCCACACTTAAGACTTTTTCGTCCCTGAAAAAGAATATTACACAGGATCATATCCGACCAAACCGGGAAAATACGTGTGTTTTACAACACATCATTTATCCGCTGCGTTTACGTATTATTGTTTGTTTAGAAATCAATTAGAAATACCGTTAAGTTCTTAAGGCCCGAGCCGTTGTATTGTATTGATTTCTGTTGCTCTATCCGACTCCTTTCGGGTCAGCCGTGTACACGTAGTACCTAACAGCATATTCGTCACACAACAGGTACCAGCCATTGACATTTTGAAGGAAGTCTATGAATTTTTATTAGCGTATCCACATGAGATAGTAACAATCATCCTTGAAGACTATGTGCAAGCACCTAACGGTCTGACCAATGTTTTTACACAAGCGGGTTTGAAGAAATTCTGGTTTCCAGTGACAAGTATGCCTTAAGACGGTCAAGATTGGCCTTTGGTTTGGGACATGGTGGCTAACAACCAAAGATTACTTGTTTTTGGCTTGGTAAAATCCAAGGAAGAAAGTGAAGGAATCGCGTACCAGTGGAACTACATGGTTGAAAACCAATGTTAGTTACTATTGGATCACTTTTATTAAACAGATTAAGACTGTTGGCCGAATTTGGATCTTTGATAATGAATTGATAATTTGATATAGAAACAAAATGAACAATGATATATGAACAACAATCTTGATTGAATAACTTGAACTTGGACTGAATTGATTTAACGTTCTAATTGTTGCCCCTATTTATAGATCACCAAAAGGTTTGATGATTAGGTTTGCAACCTTTCAAGAACAATAAGATACAGACACGTGTTTTTGGCAGTTACAAACTTGACACATTAACACTTTGTTGGTCCTTACACGGGTGGATCTAACAACGTCTTCGGATCAACCTAACTTAGTGCTAGCAAAAATCACACTAAGCAACCAAGAGGTCTCGAATCTTGAGTTTATTTTCGGTTAGGGAAAGGAAAGAGTGAGAGAGAGAGAGAGAGAGAGCCGAGAGATGAGAAGAGGAGAGAGTAGTGTTTTTCTCAAAAGGTTTTCTATTGTTTATTAACTCCAGAACTTCTTTACTTCTCATGGAATACTTCCAATTTATAGGGAAGCATGCATGAGAAGTAAACCACTTCTAATGCCCAATAGGCTTCTTTACAATGGACCGTGGCCCAACAATGTACAAAATGACCAATCGACCCAAATACATAACTGAATCAATACAAAAGACCAAATATACAAAACGGGGCCTAACAATCTCCCTCTAGTCTTTAGTATTGAAACCCGTCGGTGTCGTATATCAGGCACTCGTCCTCGGTTAATGGAAGTTCAACAAGTCTACGCACAAACTTGTTGAACGCTTCCACTATCCGGTCGGTATTCTGACGTCCCAAATCCTCGACGGTTCCCAGCGGCTTGTTATAGAGCTTCTTCACATCTTCAATGTGTAGTCCCATAAGCTCATGCTCGTCAAACACTCTGATCTCGTGCATATCACGGCAGTGAATGACGGAGAGTGTTGTCAAACTCCTAATCGATGAAGTCTCGGAGAGTGTTGGGAAGATAAGACTCGCCATGATAAATCTTGTGATATTCTTTCGACGCCCTGTATCTCCACATCGTGCGAGGCTCTCTGGTAGCCGGGTTTATCTCTCTTGGGTTCTTGTACCTGCGACCCTTTTTCGGTTCGAAGTCCTTGTAGTTGACTCTTGATTGACGCTGTAGATAAGTTGGGACCCAACTTTCCTGCGTACTTCCAGTTGCACCATGACCCAGAGCTTTCTGAAGATAGTTCAGATCAAGCTCAGGTAGAGTCTTCAGCTCGTGATAACTGAGATAGATGAGGTCTCCGCTGTAACGTCTGATGGCCCAAACTTTATTCCGCTGATCATATCTTGCATAGACGATCAGCAAGTCGTCGTGATATGGATAATTGAGCACGCGGGCAGACGCACAGCTTGAGACAATGTGCGTCTTTCGCTTCTTCTTTGGCGGTTGGTCAATGACAGGATCTGTTTCAGGAGCCTCTGAAGGTTGAGTAGGAGGAGTATCTGGATTTGGCAAGTAGTTAATGTCATCGTCTTGTTCATTTACTGCCTTCTCCTTTCCGTTCCCTCGATGAATTCCTCAAAGCTCATACCTACATTGATAAAATCAACGATCACACCTGTATTGTCAGTCGGAGAAATGATATCTTTGTACAAGCTGTTAAGTAGTGAATCATCCTCTCTGACTTTGCTGGTTGAACCGGGGTTAGCAAGGTCTTGAGCATCATGTTGAGAGTGTGGAGGTGATTGAGTGTTACCTCCACCTCCACCTCCTGCCGCCCCGACCCCTCCATCTCCACCACCACCGTTGTTACCATCACCATCATCATCATCAAAGTTGTCATGAACTTCATATCGTCATCTTCATCATCATCATCATCATCATCATCATCATCATCATCATCATCATCATCCTCTTCATCACCATCATCTTCTTCATCACCATCATAACCACCACCAACACTGCTAGATTGGCCGCCCTGTTGTACTAACCGACCAACAGTCGCCTCTCTTTCAGACACCACAGCCTGTGCGCCTCGCATGGTCATAGAAGGACCTGCGGCAGGTTGCGAACCACCAACTTGAGAAGTCTCACCAGACCTTCTCCAAGTTCTAAACACAGCGTCAAGCCTGTCCTCCAGACCGTGAAATTCATCTTCTTGAATGCCCATGAGGTCTGAGGCCGCCTGGTACTTGCTCACCATCTCTTCATTAATCTTGAGCTGTAGCTCATTCAGACGGTCTTGTTCCTTGATTCTTTGTTTAATGGCCTCCATGTCTGCTATGAGCAAATCGAGAGAGGTGGAGGAAGCAAGTTGATTTTCCAAATCAGCAACTCTTGAGTTTGTAGCTTCCTTTTCAACATCCCACCTTCTCGTAGCATCTTCAATCTTCTTGGTTACGCTTGATCTGAGAGCACTAGCACTTGGTAAGTCTCTTTCAAGTGTTGCTAATCGATCTCCAAGTCTAGTGTGATCGGCTTTCAGATTAGCGTTCTCAGAGGCCTCATGATTCATCAACGTCTGTAGATTCTGGATCCGGGTGTGGAAGGTATTGGTCAATAACCGTTGATTTTCAGCAACTTCATCGCTTGCTGCCTTCTGTTCTTCCAACACCCGGATCCTTTCCCTCAAATCCGCCTTTTCCTTTTCATCCTCAAGGGTCTTTTGCTTCATATCTTTGATGAGCTTGAGGAGTGCAATCTCTCGTTCCGCCCTTTTGGTGTTTGATTCCTCCAGTGCGATGATCCTATCGAGGATAGGATCAACGTACACTGGAGTTGTCGAAGACATCCCTCGGGAGGTTGGTTTGGGTGAGATAATGGTGGATGGTGGGGTGGTGGTTGTTATGGGTGGTAAGGTAGTTGGTAAAGGTAAGGTGATGGCTTGAGTAGGGATTGGTGGAGTTATAGTGGTGGGTGGTGTTGATTTTATTGTAGTTGGTGTGGCGGTTTGGGTTGGGGAAGTAAGGACAGTCTTGCTCCAAATGCTTGTTGTTTGTATTGGGGAGCTAAAGACTGATGAAGTAAATATGGATGAGGTTGGTTGTGCAGGTGGTGTCGAGGCTTGGGTTGGTTTAGGTTGAGTTTGTTGTTGTGGTGGTGAGCGTGGCAAGGAAGGTATTTGGTTTCTTTCTGGTTTTTGGTGGTTTGTGGGCAGGGATTTGTATTTTAGTCACATCTAGGGTTTTGAGGGCTTGGGCCAGAGCTTCTTTGGTTATTTTTGGTTGGTCTGAGGGCTTGTCTTGAGAGGGAGACTTGACATGAGACTTGGTAGACTTCTGGGAGTCTCCATGTCTCCTCAAACGCTTTAGGGGCGGCTGGTCTTCCTCCTCCTCCTCAAGTTCTATCAATTTTCCCTTTTCGGCTACCCTTCTCTTCAAATCATGCTTGGCCTTTGTTCTATCTTCGGCCGGCTCATCAGAGGAATCTTTACCACCTTCAGCTATGGGTTCTTCATCACTGATGTGTGTCTAATAACCCTATAATAATGACCCTCACAACTAAGCTTTAAAAACGAAAATCCTAAAACCACACACAACCAGCAAGTGTACCGGTCGCAAGTAGTATAGACCTAGGAAGTCCGAGTATCGAACACGTAAGACGCTAACGATTACTAACCCTAGACAAGACCTACCTTAGAATAATATTTAATCGATTTTTGATTTTTACTTACTTAACTGGACTAACTGGACTAACTAACAAAAGTTACCTAAAATAGAAAACTTAACGGAAAACTAACCGTGTTAACTTAGGATGGAGAAAAACGTCTACCTAGGTCTGAATCAAATTGTAGGCCTAACAAGCTAATGGATTGAATGATATATAGACACCGGTTACTAAAGATGACACGACTAAGGATCGCTCGGGCTCACTGGATTACCTCTCGGTCTCACACAACAAACCCTAACTACTCAAAATCGGCTAAAACGACCTAACCGGGAAACAATTGCTAACGTGTTCTAATGCTAGATCACCTCTCGGTCTCACCAACACTCGACCCTAATGGTAATGAATACTACACAACCAAGGATAGAGGAACAATTCAACTTAAACTAAAATAGATCAACTAGTCGCTCAAAACTCCTAAACCTGACAAGAAACGAACTCGCTCTCGCTCAATCCTTATTCTAGCATGCAAAGGCAATAAGACAACCCTAACTTCCTATCACCTCTCGGTCCCAAGGAAGGTGTTTAACCCCTGTACTTAATCCAATTAATCCCGCAACAAAACCCTACGGTTGTTCCTACCACAAACAAACCCTAAACACAAAGTCTAGAATCAAACAATGCACCGATCAATCAATACAAAACTAATTAATCAACACACGAGGTTTATGCAATGAATCACCAAAATTTCCAGCCCTTAAACACAACCTATTTCATGTCTAAATCAAAATTTACAATAGCAATTCAAGTCTATCAATCAAACAATCCATAAAACCTATCAAAACCTAACAAGAATCATCATTCCTAGGTAGAACTAACAAGATTAGCCTATGATCATATTTGGACAGCAGCATATACTCAACAAAAACACCATAAAACTCATACCAATCATCTTAACAATCGTCCAACAATCAATTCTAATCATAAACAATTCAATCTCTCAAGTAATTGCAAAACAATTCAAGTCTATTAATCAAACAATCCAACAAGCTCATCAAATACTAACAAGAATCATCATTCCTAGGTAGAACTAACAAGTTTAGCCAATAATCATCTTTGGACAGCCATGAACAATTAATAAACACATCATAAAACTCATACCAAACATCTTAACAATCATCCAACAATCAATAACAATCATGAACAAGTCAATCTCTAACACAATTACAAACTATGTAGTCAATTGAACAAGTGAAATAATATGATGAACAATGTAAAAGATGGAAGGATATTGAGTGATTCCGGGCTGCTCCTTGGCTGTAAAATTGATGGTGAATGATCTCAAGGCTTGGTTCTTGCTTGTTCTTCCTTCCCTAGCCACCACAAGCTCCAAACCCTAGCACACAAAACTTTTTTTTTCTTTCTTCCTGCTGAAGTCCAATCGGAACTTTTTGCTGGCCTAGGGTTTTTTTATTTTTTTTTATGTTATAATATAATATGGTCTTGGGCCTCCATGATGCATAAGGGTCGGGCCTTGAGCTTTGTCTTGAACTTGTATGCGTAAAAAGGCTCGTAGAATGCTCAAAAAGTCTCGGTTTTCTTCTTTCTTTCACCCAAAACCTACAAGATTAATAAATGTATGTAAAACCTATCTAAAACGAGTTAAAACATATAAAGTATAATATAATACGTAGATAAAACGTGCGGAAAATACGAGTGTTTTACAACACATCAATCACCTTCACCTTCACCAGACGCCTCTTCCCCAGCAGGCTCTGTCTCTTCAAACAAACCAAACTTGGGCCCAGGTCGTTGTCCTGTATACTGATGACCTCTGCCCTTGGTGCTCAACAACACACCAAAAACTGACACCTTAATCTCGTGAACATGAAATGGCTCGGGGTGTGACTTCTTGTCCTTTGCCTTCTTGAATCCTAGCCTCTGAACGTCTGGGATCATATCATCTAATAACATCTGCATGAATCTCGGGTACATCAACCATGTAGCCCCACTCTTGATGTTCGCGAGCATGCACAAAAATATTCGTCTTGAGTATTGAACTTCTCCTTGTTGGTCAATGCGGACATAATCCGAACCCAGTCCGTACTCATGCTGTCAAAACCACCTCGAATGTCTGTGAAATAATGAGTAATAATGTGGAAGAGAAATCTCCAGTATGGTGACAGATGGCTCCACTCTAAGCTCTTCCATTCCGTGTCGTACCCCATCTGAGCAACGAAATCTTCCCAACTTCTTTTTGTTTCCTCTCTCATACTTGTAATCGGGCTGGTCATCAATCTTTAACACCCTTCAAATGTCATCTTCGGTGATAGTTAATTCCTGTCTAGCAACGGTTGTTGTAAATGATAGAGAAACATCTGCAACCCTGGCGAATGCCCAAAAATCTAAGACCCACTTGCAGTAAATGGCTAGATCTGCAGTGATGGCATAGGCAAGGGGTGATTTCCTGAGCCCCTTGACCATAGGAGTGAACACCTTATCAGCCTTTGCCTTAGGCAACTCGAGAGCACATAAGTTGTTATGACCCTGAAATTGAAAATCAAAAGATCACGAGAATCATCATTAAGACAAACCAAAACAAATAAGATATGTACATAGACATTAAGAATTTACATATTTGATAAGTTAGATTTAATACTACCATTATGTACATTCTAGATGTAATAAGTTAATTTTAGTCAATCTATAAGTCAATTGGATCATAATGTACAAAGATCAAGTTCAAAACAGTCCACTAGACCAAACAGTGTGTTTGAATAAAAACAGATCAGTAGCAATTTGTTTGAAACTCTAAAAATTTAGCTAAGTATGAGTTTTTCGCATGGGACATTGTTTCGCTTCGCATAGGGTCAAGCGAAGCGAAACAGAAAGGTGTTTCGCTTCGCATGGTCAAGCCAAGTGAAAGACCCTTTCATGCGAAGACCTGTACTTATCTTTTTATTATCCATTCCATTCTTTACTCAAGATCGCCTATATGCGAATTAGGTTTCTGGAAAGTTTGAACTTGAAACTCCTTTGTTTACTAGGTCAATTTGTCCCTAGAACTTATGAACTGAAACTTAAATCTACAAACTTTATACAAACAACCCTAATGCTAATAATTAATGATGATACTCAAGATCAATAAGTCCAAAAACAAATTATTCATAACATATGAACCAATTTCATATGAAGATTAGTCATGAATCAAGCCGACGGCTCATCTGAACCGTTGTCTCGATCCACGAGAACCCAGAAAACATGAAGATGAAATGATTTATGGTATTTTGATGTTATACCGAAGGTGGATATTCTGGATTCAACGGCATTTTTGTGATTATGAGGGCCGGATTCTTTGAAAAGTGGATGAAGATTAGGGTTTGAGAGATTTAAGATGTAAGAGAGAAGAGAGTAAACTCAAAAGTGTTTGGTGAATAGTGAAAGACATTTTAGGTTTCCCTTATATATAGGGTCAGCCTATCTCGCGATAAAGTCAAAACATCGTGAGTATTCACCGAAAATACACTCTCAGTCCCCGGTCTTTAAAACAATTAGTATTTTCAAACCCGAAATACATTTACCCACCGAAACCACGCACTTGATTGTTTATAATATTTTCTTTTGTCAGTCCTTAACTGTTAACATTTGCACGATCGATCTCTTTTGTCAAAACAAAACATAATAAAAGAAGACACTAAAATAAAATTAAAATCAGAGTTAAAATTAAAAAAATATAAATAAAATTAAAATAAAATAAAATTAAAAATATTAATTTTTAAAGTTAAAATCAATAAAATTAAATTTATTTACATAGAATTTTCTTTAGTTAATTCTCAAAGAGTGATCACGATATGGAATCATATTGATTTGTAAAGCCCTAGATCGCGTTTCCATTTTGAAATTATTGTGACATAAGTTCATCATTGACTATAGATATTGTCCTCCTTTTTAACTTGACAAGTGTTTTGATGCCAGAAGTGATGCGTTTAAAGTACAATTAGGCACGATGCTTATGTGGTCCCCACTTAATCAGACATGTTACTGATTCCATCATATCTCAGGCCTACTTTGTGTTAACATATCACCTCAACTTAACTTAGACCTTTCTTAGTTGATCACAGTAATCTTATTAACGAACTTGACTTATTGTATACTGTATATATGACACTTTGTGCTTTGCACACTTGACTCGATCTAGAAAGATTAAAATAAGGTAGAAGTTCAGGCCATAACAATCAGGTCGGATAATACCATATTATCGCGCAGAGAAAGTCCAAGGCTTGAACAAAAGAAAGAAAATAAAACAAAGCAGAAGACTCAGGGCCTTAACAATAAGATCTTGTATGACTACAAACGTAGAAAGTCCAAGGCTTGAGTCGAAAATAAATAAAGAAATAAAGCAGAAGTAAAATTCCTAGGACTGACTCTTTTTCTGACTTCTCTTCTTTTGTTTTTCTGACTCTTTTGTTTTCTTTTTCTTACTTTTCTTGACTTTTTACTTGACTCAATGAAAGTTAAAATTGACACTGACTATCATAAGACGACTGTGATCAGGTAAAGAGAGGCTTGGGTATGACATGTATAGTTACATTTTTGCCATCATGCATATGACTTTACGGAATCAAGCAACCGCTTCATAATTGTATATCCACTAGTACCGTCATTTGTTTAAGTTTATATCACTAGACAATTACTTGTTTGTCAAGCCTACCTACACATTAATGAATGACCTTGTAGCCTTTTGTTCTATTCTTTTAACGCTCTAGAATCATTACAAACCAATGTACTATCACTTTCCATTGGTTGGATCAATTAAATTTGAAAATTTTAAATATCTGACTCTCTCTAAGCAGGAGCTCCCTCTAAACGGGATAATTCGTTTTGAATTTTCTTGAAATATAAAAATAAAATCTTTTTGTTAAGTCAAATGAATTGTTTTTGTTTTACTAAAATTAAATTTTAAAATCGTTTTGGTGAGTTAAAGTTAACTCATTTTCTCCCTCTAAAAGTGTGACATATTTGAAAAATATTTACATTTTTAAATGAAAAGATAGACGATAAAATTTACTGAAAGGAAATCATGCCCAATGACTCAACGAGAAACAAAAATCGGGCACGACTGAAAGCCTTTGTAAAGAGATCTGCAAAGTTAAAATCAGTATGGACTCGTTTTATGTCGACAAGCTTGCGATCATAACAATCAGGAATAAAATGTATCCAGATGTCAATGTGCTTAGTCTTTGAGTGCTGGACCAGGTTTTTGACAATAACAACGGCCGCCTCATTATCACATTTGATCGTTGATTCAAAGAAATTCAAACCGTAATCCAACAGCTGATGTTGGATCCAAATCACTTGAGAGCAGCAGCTGGATGCGGCAATGTACTCGGCTTCGGCTGTGGATGTAGACACAATGACTTGTTTCTTGCACTACCATGAGATCAACCGATCTCCCAGGAATTGACATCCACCAGATGTGGATTTTCTGTCCAAGTTACATCCTCCATAATCACTGTCAGTGTAAGCATAAAGTTCCAAGGGAGAATCTTTTAGATACCAAAGACCCAATCGTGGTCTCTCTTTCAAGTATCTGAAGATACGCTTGACAGCAGTCATGTGGGATTCTCTTGGGTCAGACTGATATCTGGCGCACTGACAAACAGGGAACATGATGTCCAGTCTGCTTGCAGTGAGATACATCAGGGAACCAATCATTGACCTATAAAGGTGTTGATCGACTAGTTTTCCTGATGGATCAGGAGCGAGAACAGGACGCGTAGAGATTGGTGTCAAGAAAGCTGTTGAGTCCTTGAATCCAAATTTCTGAACAATGTCTTGAACGTACTTTTCTTGGTGAATCAAAGTCCCGTCCTTCTTTTGCTCAACTTGTAAGCCCAGGAAGAAAGTCATCTCCCCTAAGGAACTCATTTCAAATCGCTTCTGCATGATCTCAGAAAACTCCTTGCACAGAGTCTCATTCGTGGACCCGAAGATAATGTCGTCAACATACACTTGTACTAGAATCAAATCATCCTTCACTTTCTTGACAAAGAGAGTTTGATCAACAATGCCTCTCTTGTATCCATTCTTCACTAAATGATCAGCCAGTGTGGCATACCAAGCACGAGGAGCTTGGTGAAGACCATAAAGTGCTTTGTCAAGGCGGTAAACGTGATCAGGATAATTTGGGTATTCAAAACCTGGTGGTTGGCTCACATAAATTTCTTCTTTTACTTTACCGTACAAAAAAGCAGTCTTCATATCCATCTGATAAACTTTGAAATTCATGTACGAGGCATAGGCCAAAAAGATACGAATTGCTTCCAATCTGGCCACCGGTGCATAAACTTCATCGTAATCAAGTCCTTCCCGTTGCCAAAAACCTTGCACAACTAACCAGGCTTTGTTTCTAATAATCACCCCCTTGTCATCTTTCTTATTCCGGAACACCCATTTTGTTCCGTTGGCTTCTTGTGATCTGGTTTCTTCACTAGACTCCAAACATTTAGCTTCTTGAACTGCAACAGTTCTTCTTGCATTGCTTCAACCCAAGAGTTCTCCTTCAACGCAATTTTGTAGTCCTTGGGCTCTACCTGTGAAATAAAACAAGCAAAAAGACATCTGTTAATGTTACAAGAGGTGCTGCGTGTTTGGATGCCAGCGGTCGGATCTCCAATGATGTTCTCAGTCGGATGTTGGCGGTGGATCGGTAACTGTGGAATTTGTTTGACACTCTCGACTGGTGTTGCCTCAAGCTCAATGGTCAGGCTCTCTATGGGATGAAAGACTGCGGTCACATCTACAGCAGCATTTGGTTGGGGATTTCTTGCATCTTCTTCTTGATCAACCAAATGCTCCTGAGCGATGGCGCCTTCCCATAGGTTGTCGTAGAAAGGTACGACGATTACAGGAACCGACGATGAGTCAGTGCTGCGAGAAGTTCCAATAGGAATGGTGTCATTCTACACATTCTCTTGAATTTTTTCCTCAGCAGATCCATGAATGTCTTCTCCAGAGGAAGGTGTAGGAACTGATTCAACTATACTTGGATCATCAGCCGGGGATGTTTCCATTTAATGGGTTTGTTGATCCACTGCTTGATTGGTCTGAACATTTTCCACATTGTCAGCTGACATAAATGAGTCGGAGTCTGAATCATCTGTGTCTTCGACAGCAGGTATTTCAGTAGATTCTGCAGATGTTTGCAAATTGACTACCGGGACTGGTTGATTAGCCATGTGTGGAACATTAAGTGCGGGTGCAGGTGCAGTAATCTGAATATCTGTCAGACCTTTCACAACGGCGTGCATCAAGATTGACTGATCAACATTTGTCGGAGTTGGTGCAGAAACAACAGGAGACAACACTGGTGCAGAAAGTGGTACATACATTCCTCGAAACTGTCTGAACAAGCCTTCATAATCAAACATCCAATCTGGACCACTGTGTGCATCGGTAGGGTTCAGTTCTTGCCAATCAATGTTGAAGGATTCCAAAATCACTCGGGATTTCTTGTTAAAGACACGATAAGCACTTTTGTCAGCGGAATAACCAACAAAATAGCACTCATCTGCCTTTTCAGCAAACTTTGAAGTTGTAGCAACATTTGATTGAAGCACTGTGCAAGGACATCCGAATGTCTTGAAGAAATTAACCCTTGGCTTGTTTCCATAAAAGACTTCATAAGGTGTCTTATTCAGTCTTTTGTTCAGCAGCACACGATTCTGAGTGTAGCAAGCAGTATTAATGCCCCCCCAGAAGAATAAAGGGAGTTTGGAGTATGACAGCATGGTTCGTGCGGCTTCAACCAGTGTGCGATTTCGTCGTTCAGCCACCCCATTTTGTTTAGGAGTGTAGGGTGCATTGAATTGACGAAGAATCCCCTTGTTGTGACAAAATTCGTTGATAACTTTGTTGCAGAATTCTGTTCCATTGTCACTTCTAATGCACTTGACGCTTTTGTCCGTCTGATTCTCAACCAACACGATGAATCTGATAAGAAACTGAGATGTCTCATCCTAGTGTCCTAGCAGAAAAGTCCAACTGAAACGCGAGTAATCATCAGTAATAACCAGACAATAGGCTTTTCGACCTATTGCCATTGGTTGAACGGGACCAAAAAGATCCATATGTAACAGTTGAAGAGTGGAGTTTATGGAATTGACAGTCTTAAGACGGTGAGGGAGTTTGTACTGTTTGCATTTAGAGCAGGATAAACATTTTTCAGCACAATGAAAAGATTTTACGGGCAAGCCCCTCACATGGTCACCTTTAACCAACTTGTTCAAGTTCATAAAGTTGACATGCCCTAGGCGACGATGCCATAAGGATGAGTCGTTCTCCGAGGCCTTGGACATCAAACAAGAAGCAGTCCGCATGGAATAATTGCTTCTCATGTCCAGAATATAAGCGTCATTGTGCCTCGGAGTACGCAACATAATCCAGTCTTCAGGGACGTTAAAGCCTGGTTTAAGAATGAAAGAACCTGGATACGGATCTAGATCTTGATATCAACGATACACATATTGATTGTTATACGATTAAGCCGTAATACGTTATGGAGATTACAATTTGACAGAGTAACGAAAGAGAATGATTACTGAACTGAAAACTTGAAAAACTTACATTAATGAATAATTTACAGACTATATATAGGGGATGACCACATTCGTTAACTCAACAGTTAACGAATGTGTCATTCGATACATTAAATCATATGAATGAACTCTTCATTCGTTAATACGTTTAACATATAACGAATAGCCCTCATTCGTTATCTCATTCGTTAAACAGGGTTAACGAATGAGCTTACAATTAGACGAATGTGTTATATTTGTTACAGGGTAACGAATGTAACATTACATTAGAGCGAATGGCTCATTTTCCCATATTTACATTAACACCCCTATACTTTATACTAAATACATTAATGCCCTGATAAAGACTGAGATGTACAAAACGTGTATCAACAAACCCCCCTCGTCTCTAGCTCTTTATCATACTTTAGCGTTGAAACATCTTTGTCTTCCGATCAACGCAGCTATGAATCTTGTATGCGTAGCAGACACGAACAACCCTCTGAAACTGCATTGCAAGATCAAAATCCTTTACATTAGCGAATCTGATCTAACTTGTGAATAACTCGTCGTTGTCAGACTCAGATAGATTGACCAGCCACATTGGATCAATTACACGTAACATCTTCGTGTGTAAACCCTGGCCATAAACAATAACCGCTTCACCTGTACGATTATCATAATACCAATAATTAAATGAGGTGAAAAGACTCTGAGGGAATATCTTCATCGGAACCCTCTTCATCTTCTTCGGTGGTTTCACTATTAAATTAACTTCCTCCATCCTGTGTGTGCATCTATCTCGTCAATATATTTGTGTTTCGGCACCGGAGGCTGGAAGAATTTGAAACCAAAGCGGGTTTCATGCAATAACTGCCTGTAGAACCAGCTAGCCCATTTATCATCTCCACGATTAACAAACGGACGATTAGCTAAGGTTCGTACATCCCATCGAGGCATAGATAAAATATCGTGTGGGCGTTTGAAATAATAAATACCATGCTCCCACTTAACGATATATACCTTAAGATCTGAATCGTACTGCCATGCCACCATATCACCTTTAACGTCTTTAGCAGGCTTATACTTCTTCATCTGGTATGCAAATTCTCGAGCTTTCTCAACTTTCACATCTTCTCGGTCATAATATCTGAAAGTCTCGATCATCTTATTCATCCTTTCAACGTTATGCTCAAACATACCATCAAAAGCACGTTTCCTCTTCTTCTCTGTAGTGGACACATAGCTCGATTCAGCAGCTTTTAACTTAACTTTTTCTTCCCGTAATCGATGCTCTGCTGCATTGAAATGCTCAGTTGTAAAGAACAGAATACCTGAGTCATTGTTATTATCTATGTAAAACTCCGGATATTCTTCAGCAGTAACATCTTCCACTTCCACGTCTTCAAAATCAGGTACATTCCCATGAGGAATACCTGTATCAGTACGATCTTCCATATCCACATCCACATTTTTACCCAATTCCTCAATCTCATCATCATTTAGATCCAGAAGTAAGGCAATTTGTTCTTTTGTTAAGGCAACATAACGTTATAGGGGATAAATATGGCACAGATCTCTATGCACATTCACTAGGAAAGGCCTATTTATAGGCAGCCCTCCTCATTCGTTAACATCACTAACGAATGAAGCTTCCCATAGTGATTGACCTCCCATTCGCTAAACATCCTTAGCGAATGGGCATTACTTTAACGAATGAGCCTCCATTCGTTACACAGTAGTAACGAATGAGCTCTTACATTAACGAATATGTCTAGTCTTTAACGAATGAGGCCCATTCGCTAAACATCCTTAGCGAATGTGCCTTTATACATTAATATAAAGACTAAACAACCCCTATCCTATTCGAACAGCTGCGGACACCAAATCCGTGCACTAACAAACTCCCCCTTGTCTGTAGCTCTTGAATGCTTTCCAATACTTTAGCATCCAATACTTTAGTATTCAAATACGTTAACAATGAATACGTTAAAGACCAATACATTAACGTCGAATACGTTAACAACGAATACGTTAAAGTTGAATACTTTAACCATTAATACTTTAACTGCATATCATCATCCATACATCCAACCTCCCCCTTGACTGATGATTCTCGGGCTTGTGCAATCAGACAAAATATAACTCTTTGTAAGCTAACCAACAACTTGTAGCTACTCGTATCTCCCCCTCAAATCAGCATGTCCAGGTGATCATTTCGATCATCCAACTGGCATATGATATGGTTCGATCAAACGAATCAATGAGCAACAAATCATCGGCAATCTGTCGCACCGGTAAAGCAAAAATGTCTTTACGTTTAACCTCGTCACACATCTTCATGAATAACCCAATCATTCCACATCTTTCACATCAGTCTTCACTCTCTTGATAACGTCTATCCCAAAATATAACTCTTTGAAGCTCTTCGGCAACCAATACGCTTGGATGCACTAATGCTTTGGGCATATGATTCAGAGTTCCAACCTTCGTTAATCAATCCCGAACGATCATATTCTTCAATCAGATGACAAGATTCTTATATTCCTCAATCTGATCAACCCATTCAAGAATTTTCCCTTTCAACAGAAGCAATCCGCCGAATACTCGTAGCCAACATTGTCAAGATCAAAGTCCCTCAGAAAGAAGTAATCGGACAGACACTCGTATCCCACATAGTCAGGTTTCAATCTTGAACAAATCAATCACCAATCGAAGAACAAACACAGTCTTGAACTCGGTCAAACATAGCATTGCAATCACATATTACCACCCGAATTGCAGTAATTTTTCAAGAAATCTTTGCAAATGTAGGAAAGATACCAATTGTTTAAACACTTTGAAAGTTTTATCTCCCCCAAAAAAAAGTAAAAAATGAAATAACAAACAAAACAAAAAAATAATCTAACCAAGCTTTTGAATTTCTGTGAAACATTTTAAACCATTTATACCAAGCAAGTATTGAAAACGCGTTTTGTCAAAAGCTTTAGTATAAAGGTCAGCCTTTTGAAAATCCGTATGAATTTTATCAATTGATATTAATTTCTTTTCATAACAATCACGAATAAAGTGATAACGGATTTCAATATGTTTTGTTTTTGAATGTTGAATCGGATTTTTGGTGATAGAAATTGCAGCAGAATTATCAATAAAAATAGGAGTAGTAAGAAACTGCAAACCATAATCCCGCAAATGTTGCTGGATCCAGAGAACCTGTGAGCAACAACTCGAGGCCGCCACATACTCCGCTTCAGCTGTTGAAGTTGAGACCGTTGTCTGCTTCTTACACTGCCAGGAAACAAGCCGGTTTCCTAAGAATTGACATCCCGCCGTTGTCGATTTAAAATTTATCTTGCAACCTCCATAGTCCGAGTCAGTAAAGGCGGTGAGATCAAAGTTGTCGTCTTTGGGGTACCATAACTGTAAGGCCCCAAACCGGTAGCCCTACTTTAGCGTCGGATTTACTCATAAACACAGTTCTTGCAACCAGAGTTAATTAAAACTTTCGCGGAAACGTTTACTTGAAGCATTCGTTACAAAACATTCAATCTCTTCTCTGATACTATAAAACAAATCATTATATTTAAAACATCTTTTCTTCCATCTTAAGATGCCAGCCGTTCAATCCATGCCATGTGCCATCCTCATGCTAGTTCTTTGGTCTGATCACCTGCGTGCATACTAAAAGTCAGCTACGCTGAGTGAGTTCTAGTTAATCAAGCAACTTATCATACTACCACTACATACATCATATGCGTATCCGCAGACACGTAGTCCACTATCTAACCTGCTTACATTACCACTTAGCCTCTTATTTACGCCTACCACTTTGCCACCTTGCCACTTTAATAACGTATAACGTTATGCCACTTTGCCACTTTAATAACGTATAACGTTATGCCACTTTGCCACTTTAATAACGTAAAACGTTATGCCACTTTGCCACTTTAATAACGTATAACGTTATGCCACTTTGCCACTTTAATAACGAAGGCACATATAGGCTTACCCTACCACGTACTATCGTTATGCCACTAACACTCTTACTAGACTCTTGCCACTTCTAACACGCTCTACCTCTACTTGTCTACAACACGCTTCATATCATTTACATAATAAGCAAGTCACATCAACAATCATACACACATAATAACGATGGCACGTACAGGCTTTCCCTGTCACACGCTCACGTTATGCCACTAACACCCTTACTAGACTCTTGCCACTTCTAACACACTCTACCTCTACCTGCCTATATCACACTTCATATCAGTTCAGTATTTACGTAATAAACAAGTCACATCATAACATTCATACACACTATCAACCACTTGGAATTTACTATCCTTGGCGATACGTGCAATATCCGAAGATCGTTCACGTACCGACAAGCATTATAAAATATATCCCTCATATAGCATCTATAGCATACACTTACCACTTAAGGTAAGTGTATTCACACTTCATATCGAGTATGCACACAGCCCCAAAAACATAACAAGGAAATGGGGCTAGAAACTCACATGAACTCTGCTTCTTCCTCCGATAGTTGTGAATCCCTTCTTTAACTGAGCTCGGCTGACTGTATAAGTTACACGTATCAATACTTGCCTGATTTAATCTGGTGGCCTAGTATTAGATTAATTTTACTTATCGTTTTAATTTATTTTCTAATCGAACTTGACTCTAGGCGAAGTTAAACCTTAGGCGAACTTAGCTTTTAGGCGAAGTTGTCATCAGGCGAACTTAGCTTTTAGGCGAAGTTGTCATCAGGCGAACTTAGCTTTTAGGCGAAGTTGTCATCAGGCGAACTTAGCTTTTAGGCGAAGTTGTCGTTAGGCGAACTTAGCTTTTAGGCGAAGTTGTCATCAGGCGAACTTAGCTTTGCAGGCGAAGTTCATCAGGCGAACTTAGCTTGTAGGCGAAGTTGTCGGCTGCAGCTACTGTTCGTCCTTAATCATCTTCGTTTCTTAACCAAATAACTCGATTTAGGTATCCACTGAATCGTCTGACCAGCGCCTACAAACCCCAACCATCAAATCGGCCTAACATCGATGTTTAAGGGGTGCGATTTAGGCATATAGGTTACGGGTTCTTTTATCAATCGATTAACCCATCAAATCTTAACCATTTTCAGTAAGTTTAGCTTTGTAGGATTCGTTTTTACCATACAAACACCGATCTATCATTTCTATACTAATCCAAACCTAAACGAACATGTTCTCGATATAAACGTACCGTAAATGAGTCGAACTACGAACACGAGCTGGTCTTGTTGCTTTGGTTCGTCACGACGATCTAGCACCAACGAGCTCGGGTCCTTGCCTTTGGATCTTGGTTCGGGTTGTGTGTGTTTTGGAGTGTGTAGAGATTAGGATGGATAAATGGATGGAATGGAAAGGATTGGGGTTTAAGGGGGTATTTATACTCCCTTAAGCCCATGGACCGAAGGCCCATATTTCCTTTTGGTCCATATCTAATCCCATCTAATTATCCTACTAAGTCTTCATATTTTGCTATTATTATTATTGTTCCACTAACTCGTTTATTTCACCCGACAAAATAATATATTAAATATTACTTTAGAAATTTCGGGATGTTACAATAACCCGATGTCTGGAGTTCCCCGCAGATAATGTAAGATACGCCTTACTGCTGCCAGGTGAGTCACTCGGGGACTCGATTGATACCTAGCACACAAACAGACATCAAACATAATGTCCGGTCGAGAAGCAGTCAAATACATGAGTGATCCAATCATAGCTCGATATAGGGTCGGATCTATAGTATCCTCCAATTCATCCGGTGATAAATTGTGACCCACGGGAAGATGAGTAGAGGGAATTTTGCCATCGAATATCTTGAATCGTCTCAAGACATCGTTCACATATTTTGTCTGATGGATAAAGATCCCGGCGTCAGACTGGTGAACTTGCAAACCCAGAAAGAAACTCATTTCTCCCATTGAACTCATCTCGAATTTTGTCTGCATTGTTTTCTCGAAGTCTTTGCATAAACTATCGTTTGTCGAACCAAAAATAATATCGTCCACGGAAATTTGGACGAGGAGCAGATCATCACCCATATTCTTGTAAAATAACGTACAATCCACAGTTCCCTTCTTGAATCCACTTTCAATCAGATGATCAGCCAACGTGCTATACCAGGCTCTCGGGGCCTGATGCAAACCATACAGAGCTTTGTTTAAGCGATAAACACGCTCAGGAAAGTCTGGATCCTCGAAGCCAGGAGGCTATTTCACGTACACTTCTTCATGAATTTCTCCGTTCAAGAATGCCGATTTTACATCCATTTGATAAATTTTGAAGTTTTTGTAGGCTGCATAGGCAAGAAATATTCGTATAGCCTCCAGTCGTGCCACTGGAGCATACACTTCTGTATAATCTATGCCTTCCTGTTGATTGTAACCAAGAACGACCAAACGCGCCTTATTTCGCACGATAACCCCACGATCGTCCTTCTTGCACTTAAAAATCCATTTTGTAGGAATCGCCTTTTTAACGCGATCGGGTTTGTCAATTAAGTCCCATACACCCAGTCTTACAAACTGTTGTAGCTCCTCCTACATAGCTTCAACCCATGATGGTTCCTTGAGTGCCATTGCGACACTTGTTGGTTCTATCTGTGATAAAAAGCAGGTGTATTGTGCGATACTAAGGATACCCGAAGAGTGCAAATCCGCATAAGCACAAACAATCGA
Organism: Bidens hawaiensis; assembly: GCF_021521415.1. Lineage (NCBI taxonomy): Eukaryota > Viridiplantae > Streptophyta > Magnoliopsida > Asterales > Asteraceae > Bidens > Bidens hawaiensis. The sequence continues at coordinate 83,408 of NW_027499227.1, forward strand.
ATCATCACATATGTTAGCCAATTGGTGCCTTGTGCGAACCCCGTCGTTCACATCACCAATTATCTGATCCCGTGGATGTTGCGAACGAATCCGTAAAGTAGGATTCGCAAGAACAGATACATTACTACCTAAATTAGTAATATTCTCATCCGCAGTGTCTAAAGAGACAGATGATGAATCATCACTGATTAGAATAGGCTCGTTAGGTTCTTGAGCATCATCTACCAATACAGACGATGAATCAACAAAATCAGCATCATCGGAAAATTCAGAAACATCGTTTGACGTTTCATATACATTCGGAGTCACTTGCATCAACCGTATAAAACCTTGGATTTGGAAGACATTGATCCTCCAAATACGATCTAACGAGATCCTCAGGTATATCAGTAACTGTTGATGTAAATGAATTAAATAATCGTTCATAATCGAACATCCAATCAGGTCCTGTACCAGTTGGTGGTGTAGTATAACTTTGACAATCAACGTGATACCATTCCTCTACGCAACCAAAAGAAAGATTGAAAATCCGCTTTTTCGGAGAGTTATAACCCAAGAAATAACCTTCAAAAGCTTTCTCATCGAACTTTCCAACATCTTTCTTCAACACAGTACATGGACACCCAAATGTTTCCAAATACTTTAAGTTCGGTTTACAATTATGTAGAAGCTTGTAACTAGTCTTCTTGAGCTTCTTTACCGTTAGTACGAGATTCAATGTGTAGCAAGCAGTATTCACAGCTTCGTTCCAGAATTGAACAGGTAGCTTAGAATCGGCCAGCATTGTACGTGCAGCTTCAATCAACGTACGATTCTTTCGCTCAGACACACCATTCTGTTGAGGAACATAAGGTGCACTAAATTCCCGATGAATTCCTTTCGGAATACAGAAGAAATCCAATACATTATTCCTGAACTTAGTTCCATTGTCACTACGAATTCGTCTCACTTTCAGATTGTAAAGTGATTCGATCTTTTTAAGAAGGTTTTGAATCAGTACAGGAGTTTGATCTTTCGATCCCATAAATAACACCCACGAGTAACGAGAGAAATCATCCGTCACAACCAAACAATAAAAATCTCCAGCAATGCTAGCACGGTTCACTGGACCAAAGAGATCCATATGAAGTCGTTCCAGAGGAGTAACGATATCGTTTAGTGATTTGGTCGGGTGAGATTTCTTCTTTTGTTTCCCCTTCTTGCATGCGACGCAATGATCATTAAATTTAAAGTTCTAGAGGGACACTCCATTCACTAAATCATTTGTCATCAAAAAGTTTATTTTTCTTAAGTGAATGTGTCCCATGCGTCTATACCAAATAATAGAGTCTTTCTCTGTTGCTTTAGAACGAAGCAAGTAGATGAGGGCGAAACTTTTACATTGTAACTCATGTCAAGTACATAAATATCATTTGATCGAGGTGATCGCATGACAACCATGTCTTCTGGGATTGTGAATCCTGGTTGAAGAATAACACATTCCTTGTCGGTAAAAATGGTGGTAAACTTCTTATCGCAAATCTGTGAAACACTCAACAGATTGTGATCCACCTTTTCACAATAATTAACCTTTTCAAACGTAATTCTACTGTTTGAAACTTCTCCTTCTTTTGTAATCATCCCTCCTTGATTACCAGCAAACGCCACATAACCCCCTTGAATATCTTTAATGTTTTGCAGAAGGTCTATGTTACCGGTTATGTGCCGAGAACATCCGCTATCCAATATCCATTTTTGAGTTGATACGGACCTAAATGTACCCTGCATAATCAAGTAAAATGATTAGTTCAAAAAGGCAGCCCAAACCTCAGTCTTGGGCTCTCCCTTTGAAACCTTTGGAGAACTTAATAAATTAACACACATATTCGGTACTTGAGAATAAGTGGCAGTTTTCTTAGATTTCTTCTTAAGATAACCATCACGAATTCTTCCCGAATCTGTGTTTGAACAAATGGGTTGAGCACGGTCAACACATGTGTTCAATACATTAAGTGCATCAATCTGAATAACTTTCCTCGGATTGATGTTCGAATACATAATCAAGGAATCATCAACTTGATTTTTTTAAGTTAGAAAAATCATTCGTTTGACAAGTTGAATAATTTTTTATATTATCGATCTTTGCTTTGCATCGTCTTGAAACGTGACCCGGTTCACCACACTTGAAACATAGTCGAGATTCTAAACTTTGTTGTGATGATGTACCGGTCGATTGTGATAACAAAGTTTTCAGATTATCAAATTTAGGTGTCTCAAAAGTGACCTTCTTTGATGACTCATGTTTTAAACCCTTCTTCGTTTTGTAGAATTCAAGATTTGTCAAATTCGATGAATTTTCCAAACCTGACGATTTGATGAATTTTATAGGTTTAAAAACATTTGTTTTTTGTTTTTGAACATTACTAGTTTTTGATTGAAGAAATTTTCTCTCAAGTTCAGTCATTTGAGTAGTTTCATTTTGAAATACACTTTCAATCAATTCTGGTTTAAGAAGATTCAATGGAACTTCTTTGTCTGAGAACACTTTTGAGAGACCTTTTAATTTAAATACTTTTCCAGTTGAAGTTTTCAGTGGAGGATTAATAAATTGATTTAATTCCTCATCAGATACTGAAAGCTTGTCTGTGGAAGTTACATTAACTTGTTCCTTTGGAATTACTTTAGGAAGCTCATTAGGAACACTTGAATTGTTTACAGAAACATTTGAAGATTTTGCATCATAAACAACTTTTTCAAAATCTTCTGATTCACACAGAATGTGATTATCAATTGGAATGTCCTTATTTTTAACAATCACATCTGTTTCAGTCAACTCCTCAATTGAACCGTCCATTTCATTTTTGGTAAACACCTTTTTGCTTTCAATAATAGCTGGTTCACGAGTCGGTTCACATGACTCAACATTTACAGGTTTAACAGTAGGCATATTTAAAGAATTTTCTGCTTTGAGAATGCTACTGTAATCCTGATTAAATGGAGGAGGAATTTCAACGTATCCCAAACCTGCTTTTCCGTTCTTTTTGTGTGAATGATTAACCTCAATTATCTCATTCAAAAGAAAAGAAGAATCTCTGAATTTATTGAGTTTATGATTTAATTCCATTTTTTCTTGTTCGAGTTTGGAAATGCAAGTTCGAAGACGAAGAATCTCCTTTAAATGTTGATCCACTTCAATAATTTTACAATGGACCTTAGCTTTAAGATCATGATTACTATCTGATAATTTCTGAATTTTCAGATTCGTTTGCTCAAGCAATTTTGTCTTTTGCTTATAGCATTCCTTGATAGTAAAATAATCATTAGTAAATGTATTGTTTTGAGTTAATGTTGTTTCAAGTTTGGCTTTTAATACAGCACACTCAGAAAAATTTACATTAATTTGAGGTGTAGGACATACCTCATCAATCTTAGCCATGCAGGCATAAGATGCAGTTTCTTCAGGAGATAATTCTTGTGAAGATGACAGAGATTGATCACTGTCAGTTTCCGAGTCAGAAGAATCACTACCTTCTAATACATTATCGCTACTTGCATCCTCAAACTTCTCCACAGGCTCAACGATAGCAACATTTGCCTGGTTTCCCAATAAACGCTGAGACCAATCAACTCCATCATTTACCAATAAAGCTTGAGTAACTGGAGATTTTTCTTGATCACCAGAGCTAGTAGTGTTACTTTTATCTCCTCCAGATGAAGACTATGTAGAAGAACGATCAGAATTGCATGAGCCAGAAAAATCTTTCTTCGGCTTGTCACACTCTTTAGCAAAATGGCCAAATTCAATGCAATTATAACATTTGACTTTTAATTTATCAAATCCAACCCTTTTGTTCAACGTGGGAAAATCCTTTCCCGTTCGTTGCATGAATCTTTTAACCTTTCGAACAATCATGGCCATGTTCCACTTCAAATCCATAAGCTCAAGATCATCTGGGTCGATTTGATCATAGTCCTCATCTGTGAGATCACTCGTAGCAATCTTACTTCCCACCAGTTGTTCATATGAAGTCATGAACGCACATACAAAAGCGAACTGTTGTTCAGCTTCTTGTAAATTAACCTTGGGTAGGCTTGAAGTATGAGCATTTGAGTTTCCAGTTGCACCACTCGCCATGAAACAAACATTAGGAGAATTGTTTACGTTAGGACCCTCTAGAGATTGAGCAAAGAATTCATTAATAGGCACTGAGCTTGTCGCATTGTTTGCCGGTAATGCACCACCATAAAGTAACAGATTCTGAGTTGATGACTGCTGATTTTGATTTTCTTTCAAGGTAGATTGACATTTAAGATCAAATTCCCTTTCTTCGATCTTGTTAATGAATTGTACAGCAGTCAGTTCAGGTTTCTGAAAGAAACCGTTCTCTTTAAGCACGAACAAAAAAGTTGAATAATCTGTAGGTAAAGCATTCTTTAAAGTATCAATCTTATCTTGTTCAGTTGGCTCAAGATCAACAGATGACATCTCAACAATCAAATGGCTGAAACGATTGATCATTTCTTCTATAGTTTCATTTTTCATCAGGATAAAATTTCTGAATTGAAATTTCACCAAAGTCTTCTTACTTTCGAGAGTGTTTCCCAAACTTCTCGTTTTCAAGGTAGTAAACAGTGAAGCACAGACTTTGATCGTACTATATTGATGAAAAATATGTTCCGGTAAAGCCATAGTGAGTGTAGAATATGCTTTCGTTTCACTTTCAAAGTCCTTCAACTCATGTGTCTCATAATCCTTAAAAGGTTTTGGAGTCCAACTTGTATTGTCGTTACCGATCAGTGGTGCAGCATAAACATCATCAAGAAAACGAACACTGCTAGGATGTACGGATCCCAGATGTGCACGGAATCTTGGTTCCCAACGGGCAAAGTCCGATAGTTTCAACAGCTTGGGACACTTATTATGACTGCCAATCTCGTTATCCATCGTCAGCATCTGTTGCAATAAGACATTCTGTGATGCTCACGCATAATAAGATGAATTCTGAGCAGCCATGATAAACTTCAGGGATTAAAATTGTCAAACTTTCAAAGGTTATTCGTTTACTGTTCACACGAATGAACCAGTAACGAATGGGATATTCGTTAATACTTTAACGAATAGGATATTCTTTAAAAATTGATTACTTTAACGAATGGGTTACTTTAACGAATGGGTTATTCGTTAAAATTTTGCTAACGAATGACAGTTAACGTATGTGTCTTAACGAATCAGGCTTAATGAATAAAGTTGAACGAATGCATGAATAAGATTGAACGAATGAGTGGTTAGGTCTTAGCGAATGAGTGTAAATAGTGTAACGAATCAGGCTTCATCCTAACAAATAAGACTTCATCTTAACGAATAAGTCTTCAATGATTCAAACTTCTAATTTCAACTTCCAACTCGTCCGAATCTTACTAAAACTACTTAAAACTTATATCAAAACAATCCAAAACCAAATCCGAACCTTAATTTCCTAGTCCGAACTCACAATCATTCTTCAATCAGGTTCAATTTAACGAACAACAAGACTCTGTTTTTGAGTCTCAATTAAATCACAAAATCAATTGATTCTTGTTCGAAATTGATCAATTGATTACGATAAAAACTTGATTATGTATCGTAGATCAGATCCAAGGCTCTGATACCACTTGAAAGAACCTGGATATGGATCTAGATCTTGATTACAATGATACACATATTGATTGTTATACGATTAAGCTGTAATACATTATGGAGATGACAATTTGACAGAGTAATGAAAGAGAATGATTACTGAACTGAAAACTTGAAAAACTTACATTAATGAATAATTTACAGACTATATATAGGGGATGACCACATTCGTTAACTCAACAGTTAACGAATGTGTCATTCGTTACATTAAACCATACGAATGAACTCTTCATTTGTTAATACATTTAACATATAACGAATAGCCCTCATTCGTTATCTCATTCGTTAAACAGGGTTAACGAATGAGCTTACAATTAGACGAATGTGTTACATTCGTTATAGGGTAACAAATGTAACATTACATTAGAGCGAATGGCTCATTTTGCCATATTTACATTAAGACCCCTATACTTTATACTAAATACATTAATGCCCTGATAAAGACTGAGATGTACAAAACGTGTATCAACAAAGAATAAGACATTCATTTTCAATGAAAAGAGTTCAAAATTTCTTATCGCAGATTTGAGAGACACTGAGCAGGTTGTGGTTGAGTTGTTCCACAAGATTGACTTCGTCGAAGGTCAATGTGCCAGTTGAGACTTTGCCTTGTTAATTGATTTCTCCTCCTATGTCACCAGCAAAGGAAACATGTCCACCATCGAAAGGTTTAATGTCAAACAACAGGGACTCATCTCCTGTCATATGTCGGGTACAGCCACTGTCCAAGTACCAAATACTATTGACAGGTCTTCCAGGCTGACCCTACATACATGAGTAGCTAGTTAGTAGAAGGGTCCCGAGACAAACTTGTCTCGGGAAAAGCAAACAGAAAATCACCCAACTTTATTTTATGATTCTTAAAAATGTAATCTTTTGGAGAATCTGAATCTGAACTGCAATCACTCGAGGAACTTGTGTTAAGATTTACTCGGTTCTGAAAAGGTTTTCTTGATTGCCTTTGTTTTGGTTTGAATTTAACTATCAAACCTTCTGTGTTTGCTTTGGAAAACGGTTTAGAGGGGTTTTTAGGGTTTTCAGCTTCTGACCCTTTGGCTAACCGCTTTCTTTCTCTTTGTGTTAGCCAGAAGGGTTTCTTGGGTTTATTGGTTCTTTTAATTCTTGAATCCGTCTTACTGGCTGAGGTACAAGTTTGATATGACATTTTCTTAGGTTGAAAATTTAACTCAGTAAATGTCTGACCAAACTTACTTTTAGCGTCTCTTTGTTGCTTATGCCAGTTCTTGCAGTGTCTCGCACTATGAGACGGATTTCCACACACAAAACAACATTTTCTTTTGTTACAATCATAGACATGTTGATCACTGAAATATGTGGGGTGAGGTGATGTGGTAGAGTTAACGTATTGATAACCACTATCTGAGAACACATTTGAATGATTAGATGCAAAGTAATTTGACTGCCTAGGTTTATGACCAGAGTAGTAATAGGTACTATCAAATTGATCATAAAATTAAGAACTATTACTATTAGTAGTATTTTGTGAAAATGAAATTTCCTTTGAAGGCACATATTTACATGACGTGCTTGGTTGTTCATTTTCAAAAACAGTTTCTTGTTTTCTCAAGTTCTCAAAATCACGATCAGTTGACGAGAAATTAGAACTTGTTCGGACATTAACTTTAGCCTCTTTTGTTTCATCAAAAACTGTTTCACACTAAGAATCAGACGAAGAACATTCACTTTCGTTACATACATTATTACAATTGTCTTCACTGGTGGTTTCACAAAATACAGTTTTTGATTCCGACATCAAACATTCTAACATGGATTCACAAACTTTGTTACAGACAGGGTTATTAATACTTTTTGTTAGACCCACACACGACTCAAAACGTGGTTTTAATCCTCCATTTTGCTTAAAACCCTGATTAACTTTCCCACAATCACCTTCACAAGACACGTTGACGTTAGATTTATCAAATGATTGAATTGGAGCAACAGTTTGAGATACTGCGGGAATAAATGTCACAGGTTTTGGTATCATACCAACACCGTAGGCCATTTCTTTATCAGGAGAAGTATTATTGCTAAAGTGGGGCAAACTGGTGTAGTTATCATTGAATGGTGGTGGTACGGAAGTGTAATCATACCCCAACCCCGCTTTAACTTTAGTGCTTCTCTGGGCTCCAATAAGATCATCTAATCTTTCAGATGATGCCTCGAACCTTTCGACTTGTTTTTCCTTTTCTTTCTTATCAGAAACTTCGAGTTTTAATTTCTTAATTTCTTCTTTTAAAACATTAATTATGTCCTTATAATAAATGACATTATGTTTATCTCGAAAAATTTCAAGTCTAAGATTAGCTACATAATCGTGATGAGTTTTGATCTTTTCAATGTAGATCTTATCAGCTTTTACATATTCAGTGTTCAACTAACGAAGTTTTGCATTTTCTTTCAAAACTTCTTCTTGTAAGTATCTATAGTATGTAACCTTGTTAACACACTCTTCCGTGCAAAGATTTCGTTTTACCTCATCAAGGTGTGATGCACTAGAACCAGCAGTAGAAGATGAAGAGGCTTCATTGTTTGAAGTGAAAAACCATGCCAGCCATATTCAGTGGATTCTGCAGCTCTTGAAACTGTTCGTCCCAATCCATACCAGTGTGGACCTCTGTTTAAGAGACAAGGGCTCTTGAGTTTGAACTTGAGCTGCCCTTATATGGACGATTCCCGATTCTTGGAGCTGAGATGTTTGGCTTTTGTTCCTCAGGCCTCTTTCCAGTAGCTTTCTCATTTTCTTCATCAGTTACTTCTGTCACATGAATATCATTTGCTGGTTTGGGAGGATTTGTGCATTCCCTGGCAAAGTGACCCATTTCTGCATAATTGTAGCATCGAAGCTTGCTTTTGTCGAAACCAATTCGCTTTCGATCAGAATCATTGAAGCTGTCTTTTCCGTAGGTTTTGATGAAATTGGTGGCCCTTTACACAGCCATGGCCATCTGGTACTTGATGTCCATTTTCTCAAGATCCTTTTGATTGATTTCTTTTAAATCACCTATCTCAAACTGAGCTGGTAACAGTTTTCCTTGCAATAGCTCTTCATGACAAGACAGAAAAGCTTTAACAAGTGTCACATTTGAATCATTCAGCACGGGAATGGCTTCACAATAGCTGGAGGGCTTGTTTGCTTGAGGTTTTGTTGCAGAAATTCCATGTGCCTTAAGAGCTTGAGCAACTGCATTGTCAACTGCCTTTTGAAACGAACTTGCACTAGATGGAGTTGATGGGTTGCTGGTGGAGATAAATGCTGTTGATTGTGAAGGAACACTTGGTGAATACTTAGGATTGGTCACAGGATATACATTATGTTGGGTTTTGCTGACAAAAGCCGTTGGCACACTAGAAGATGTAGTACTTACTCCGGCTTGATTCAAAGAATTCATGTTATTGTTCATCCTCATCTGTTCATCCATTTCAAATGATTTGATAGTGGATATCAATTCACTATTTGTCATCTCATTCAGATTTGTGGTTCTCTTGATAGTTATTGTGTTTACACTCCAACTGTAAGGCAAAGAGTTCATCAACTTGTGATTGACCTTAGAGTTGGGAATGTTAACACCTGCAGCTCTTACTTTGACCATGAGCTTCTTAAACCTCTTCACTAAGTCTAGCACAGCCTCACCTTGACGATGGTTGAACATGTTGAATTCTTCCTTCAACAGTGCTTTCTTGTTTTCTCTAATTTTAGCATTTCCTTCAACCATCTCAACAAGAGCTTCCCATAATCCCTTGGCACTTCTGTGTTCACGTAGAGTCTCTGTGATCTCATTTGAAAGACAAACTGTCAACAGCAGAAACGCTTTCTTGTCTTGTGCTAACTTATCCATATCATCTTGATCATAATTTTCAGGTGCCTTAGGTTGTTCCCCAGCATCAGTGCGAGTTACTGGAACATGAGGACCCTCCTCAAAGCATCTCATCAAATCAGTTTCAGTTAATGAGATGAAATTCATGAACCTCCATTTAAAATCAATAGAGTTATCATCTAAGGTCATAAACTTAGGAGGTTTTTGAGGTGTTCCCACTTGATTTTCCAACAAAAATAACCCTTCAATAATTCTGAATCAGTACTAGCCATGGTATAAGCCTTCAACAACACTTAATTTTCAAAACAGTCAACTTTTTCGCTTAAACAGTTTCAAGCGAAGCGAAACGGCTTCAAGCGAAGCGAAAGGATTCCAAGCGAAGCGAAAGAATCCAAGCGAAGCGAAATGATTTTTCTGAAAGCAAATCTTCCTTGGGATCTGTTCCACCCACTTTTGTCAGTACAAGTACAAGGTTTGGTACAATGCTTGAGCGAAGCGAAATTTTTACTTATCAATCCAACAAACTTGGAACCCGTAAACACCACCTTTAACACTTAAAAATTTCTACCAAGAACACTATCTAAGACATTTTATGAAGTTTTTGCCAATTCTTTTTGTATTTTTGATATTTTTCTTGTCAAGAACACTTGAACACTTATTTTCTTCTTTTCAAGATCAAAACCCAAGGTTGTGATCCAAAAACCCTCAACTAGTGAGCCGATGCTCTGATACCAATTGTTGGTCCTTACACGGGTGGATCTAACAACGTCTTTGGATCAACCTAACTTAGTGCTAGCGGAAATCACACTAAGCAACCAAGAGGTCTCGGATCTTGAGTTTATTTTCGGTTAGGGAAAGGAAAGAGTGAGAGAGAGAGAGAGAGCCGAGAGATGAAAAGAGGAGAGAGTAGTGTTTTTCTCAAAAGGTTTTCTATTGTGTATTAACTCCAGAACTTCTTTACTTCTCATGGCATGCTTCCAATTTATAGGGAAGCATGCATGAGAAGTAAACCACTTCTAATGCCCAATGAGCTTCTTTACAATGGACCGTGGCCCAACAATGTACAAAATAACCAATCGGCCCAAATACATAACTGAATCAATACAAAAGACTAAATATACAAAACGGGGCCTAACACACTTTAATCCTACACTTTACAGACATGCTTAAGTATGACTTAAACATACATATAACTAATTACACTACGACCCCTTGTACTTTGATGACGAGTGATTAATCCTTCAAAGACCATGTTATATAAAGCTTATAATATTTTATTTGTGTTGATTGCATGCAGTTGGTGATAGTGGAATAAATCCAGGAGAGTGTCCATAACAGGAAAGAGGCATCTCCAATGAATGATAAAACAAAATCACTTGTTTTAGTCAACTATTTCCGTACAAATCCTATAAGGATGTTGGCATGCCTTATAAATAATATTGGTGCTGCTAGCGGCCTCTTGAACATTACCAACACATGCTACACTGATTCCGGCAATCGTTGGGCCAACTTCCTTGCAGTTGATTCTTACCAGGTACTAAACCAAAGGCTGTTGTAACTATTTGTTCTTTGAGTTTCATGAGACATTGTTTGATTATTAGAGAAGCGGAAGGCGGAGGAGTTTTCCAGGCCGTTGATTTGCTGAATGGAGAGCGTTTGTGCGGATGCAATGACATACATTCGTGCTTGGTAAGTTAATTATTTGATAAATTTGGTTAATTATGTTTAACAAAATGTAATGATGAAAACACTGAGGTTTATTTTCGCATTTTGCAGGCTGGAGGAGGAATTAAGCTGTAAAATCTCATATTTGGGTTTTCACGCCATCTTATATTTTAATATTATTTTGAGTGAAAATGTGTATTATTTGATAGATTATATATATATATATATATATATATATATATATATATATATATATAAGCTAAGTATAAAATGAAAACCCACTTGAGTTGTGAAAACTCTAGAAACTCATTCTCAACCACATGTTTTTAATTAATGTTTAAATCTTGTGGTCCACAATTAAAGTGAATAAAAAATATAAATATAACTTTTTCTCTCTCCTGAAAACATATATAAAAATTAGTAAAAAAATGTTAAAAAATAGCAAAACATTTTTTTTTATGTTTCGATGTTTTGTATTAAATGTTACAACATATATTACATGTAACAAAAAACAACGATGTTACATAGGGTTTTCACGAGTTTTCACAACTCAAATGGGTTTTTATTTTATATATAGTGTGTATATATATATAAGAAATAAGATGTGAAAGCGCTTTTAAAAATGAACAAAGTCTATGGATAAATATGTATGTTGGTTATGATTAAATTATAATTGATGGGAATGAGAATTTCATTGTAGATGCTCCCCATTTTCAAACACTTAAGCTCTTCATGATTACACATTGATTTTATATTTAAATGTTATTACACTAGGTTTAAAACTTGTGTATTGCACTTGTAATGTGTTGAATCATTGAAATATTAAATAATTAGTAAAGATTGAAAGATTATAGAATAATATTTTTTTTCAAAATATGCTTTTTTATAAACAACCAATGCCCACATACACCAAGGACATCAACACACAGCTACCTCTACAATCTGGAGAGCAGCCGCACGAAACAAAAGCAAAGTACATGAAGACAAAATTATACAAATTCGACCAATATTTTGGCCTATATTTAAACCAAAGAAAACCTAGCACTTTTATATCTCTAATAATATTTACCACTTTGATAAAACGATATTTTGAGATAATATATATTAAAATTACCGATATACTAATAATTTTATATAGTTAAAGTCAAGTATATCAAATATGTTACTATATTTAATATATTATATTATTATAAATACGAAAAGGTGAAAAAAGAGAAACGGAAAAAAGTCTTAGGCTCGTTGAAGTGTGATAGATAGCGCAACTATTACTTGTTTGACTAGATAACTATTAGACAATATGCTATGGGCGTCACCCACTTCCATTACAAAACAGTAAAAGTGTCAAACACCATTACACCCAAATTAATTGTCACCCCTTCCAACCTCCATCGCCATCCTACTCAGGCCTAACATCACCATCATTACAATTTTTATGTTTTTTTTATTGGTCTAATCATCACCATCAACATGATTAATAACTTGTTTAATTACTTTCTACATGACAGTAATTTACAAAACTTTTAGTTAGCTAAATGCTCCATAACAGTTTAGTCTTATATAAGGGACGACTAAGGAGAGAAACTCCATCTATTAATATACATATTTAATTGCACATATTTTTAGTTGTCTATTGACCTTATATATAGAAAGTGTCATCAGGTAGTTACATTCTTAATCTTGTATCAATGTTATTACAACGTTTCTATAACTCATGCAATAAATCTTTTCACATCTGAACACAATAGTAATTATTTTATTATTTTCTATAAATTAATTAAATATAATTTATAGCAAATAATAAAAAAGCATTGGATTAATAAATACCTTTCACTCTCTCAGATAATAAATATCCTCATTTACAATTAATATTCAGTTCATAATATCATATTCTTGTACATCTTCCATCAGTTTCATATCAAATTGATCATTGGGCATCAACAATCGATTGATATGGAGTTACATAGATCAATTTTGTTTATGTTTCTAGCTTCATTAATGATGTTCATCTCTATTGCTGCTGGTTGCTCCAATGGAACATGCAAGGTACGTTTGTCACTCACTCTGACTTTCTCGATTGGCGTAAATTTCGGCATCGATATTGAAACAAGTTAAATTGACATGATTATGAATCGGTCTAGTTAGGGGATGATTGTGAAACTGATGGAGATTGCGAGACCGGACTTTATTGTTTGTCGTGTCCTCAAGGATATCCAGGCTCCAAATGTGTTCGATCAACTGCTACACCAGTGTTCAGTCTGTTGGTCAGTCTATCGATCTCTCTTTCAATTTACAAAAGTTTTGGCCTAGAACAACGTTGGATAGTAAAACGTTAATTTACTATATACAAGGATAACCATGGTTAAATCATTGCTACTAATTACTACGGGTTAAGTTACTGTTTTTGGAGTAATTGATTCCTTTACTGGATTAAAATATTGTGAAAATTTATATAATTTGTTATTTTTAAAGTTAATCTTTTATGACAGATATCTTGTTTTTGGTTAGGAATTTCTAACAAATGTGGTTTTATTTAAAAGTTTGCTTTTCAAAAAAAAGAAGAAAAAAAAAAGGCAGACACAAAATAATGGTGTTGAAAAGTGAGGCATTTGATTAAAGACAAGACATATGATAGTATGATACGAACGAACTTGCTCAACTTTTTTGTTATTGATAACCTAAAAAATATAAAGCACACCGAAACTAGCTCATTACATGTGTTCATTCTATTTATGGCTAAACAATCTTGATGAATAAATAACTTAATAATAATAATGACTGATGTGGAAAAAAGAGTTGAGGGGTAGTGCATTTTGTGTAGGAGTAACTGATGTATAAAAGAAAAAAAGAAAAAAGAAAATTGCAATAAAATTGTACTTCGCGAGAAAATCGAGGGGTAACAAAATTGTCAATCCTAGTTGGACTCTAATTCTAAGGCTATCCGTTGTGGCCCGCCACCAAAACCGCAATCAGCCTGGCGCGAGCCACATTGGCTAAAAACACCACAACGTCCTCACTTCATCACTCGCTGCGAGCAGGCGCCGTGACTCCGGGCGAGCTTGCTCGCTTGGGTAAAGGAGGACAATTGATGGGTTAGCTCGCGAAAGGATGGATTCAGTGGGTGTGAACGGCAGGTGGTGAATACATCGGCATGACCGACAAGGGTTGAAGGGTTGGGTCCAGCCAGCGCCACACAGCATAATATGATTGGATAAATCCAGAGTCCAGCTTCAACGACAACACATAGTCTAACAAATAGATAAATTAAACTAACTCATGATTAGACTGTGTGTTGGCGCTGAAATTAGGCTCCGAATTCATCCAATAATATTGTGTCATGTAGTGCTGACTGGATGCTAACTAGACACTCGCCGAAGCCACTGCTAAAGCCGCCTGAGCCTGTTGTGGTCCAGGCGAGCGGTGGCTTCAGCGAATTATCTGATTTATTTATTTATTTATTTTTCTTCTATAAATTTGGAAACTAATAACTAATATTACATTAAAATTAAAATATTAACAAATAATAACACTAGTCTAGTACAAGATCATCGAGACGTCTAGCCAACAAATACTTGACCAACTCATGACGAAGGTTTCCGTGGACCTCGCGGTTCTTGATATATAAGACGTTTTGAAGTTTTTCATCATCGATGATTGTCGATTCGGGTCGTGAGACGTCATCCTTAGTAGTTTTGACAAATAGCCATATCTTGGTCCTAAAGAATCATGTTATGTAGAATTATACAAGTGTAGACGACATCCGTTATTTTCTCCCTTGACCAAAACCAAAGTGGCCTCAAAATAAATGAAACAATTTCTTTATAACTCCAAGCGTCCTTTCAATATCTTTACGCGCCGATTCTTGCTTCTTCTTAAAGTACTTCGTTTGTCTTCAATTGGATATGCATAAGCTTGAACAAGCGTCGACCATTCGTTGTAAATCTCATCAACCAGGTAGTAGCCGTGCTTGAATTGAACCCCGTTCGCATAAAATGCTTGAGTTGGCTCAACCCCGTTAATAATGTCATCGAATATCAGTGACTATTCGATAACATTTATGCATTATTTGACCCGGAAACACCAAAAAATGCATACCAAAACCAAAGATCATGGGAGGCCGCCGCCTCAAGTATAATGTTGGGGCCGGGGTGATCACCCTAGTGGAACTGTCCTCGCCAGGTCATAGGACACATATCCCATCCAACATGTGTACAGTCAATGCTACCGAGTATTCTGGAGAAACCATGTTTGTCACCGTTCACCTCGTATATGCGTTGGATATAATACAGAGTTGGTTTGCACAAATATCTCTGTGAGTAAATCAATATGATCCCTACGTATAAACATTGTCAAGTAAACCCTCGGAAAATATATAAAATACAACTAAACGAAACATATATGTATATATGTATACCTTGACAGAAAACATGAAGCGAGTCGCGCGAAACTTTTTCAGACATTTCAAGGTATTCATCCATTGCGTCTAACGAAATTCCATACGCTAGTTGACAAATAGCAACTGTACATTTTTGGATGGTCGTGAAACCCAGTCTACCCCTTGCATCTCCTCTTTGTTGAAAAAAGGATACCGATCCGACAAATCATTTGATAAACGCACGAATAGTTGTCTATTCATTCGAAAACGACGCCTAAAATGTTCTTCGTCATAAACAGGATCGGAGCTAAAATAGTGACGTACATACTCATTAGCGGCCACTCGATCACGACGAAGAGGTGGTTGTCTTGTAAGTCTTTGTCGTTCTTGAAACCGTTTAGCCAACAGGTTAACTGTTATTCTCCCGGCTTCAAAAATAAAGTCGTCTTCCTCCGAAGGGTCGGACGAAAAATCCAAATCCCAACACATTCCTCCCCAACAGTCCACTTTAACCCAAGCCACCACCGACGTGTCAGCTCACTTGGGGCAGCCCGTTGCGGTGTGCGCCAGTGATGTGGCTCGCGCCCGCCACTCGCGAGCCACTAGAGTGACCGCAACGCACATTCTTATCTAACAACTAGATAAACATAAACAACCAAATAAAACTCTGAGTTAAGTTGCATTTTAGTACCTGTGGTTTGTCCCATTACGCAACTTTAGTTCTGCTTTTGAATTTATTGCAAATGGCTACCTCACTTTTGTAAAACTTGCAATTTTAGTACTTTTTTCTAACCCTGTAAATTTTGTCTGTTAAATCAGAGGCAAATTAGTAATTTCAATTATTTTATTTATTTTCTCTTTTGAGCTAAGTTTCAGTTTCATACCTGTGGTTTGTTCAATTAAGATTGATCCTTCAAACCATAACCATTGTTCATCTGCAGGTTCAATGAATTACAATATGATGTTTGCCCATGTGATTCGTCAGCCGTCGTTCATCTACAAGTTTTTCAATTGATGTTATACTAAGAGATGCGAAGTTGTGTGATTGTAATCGATGTGTTAAAGTGCAACTGTTATCATACTCGAACTTTTGAAAAAAAAATCAATGCATAAAAAGAAAATGCAAGAAAAATGGCTAAGATGAACTCAGATCTTGAGCTACTAGAAGTTAATTAACAATCAAGAACAAAAGGCTAAAAAATATGTTATACATTTCATGGTTGTTTTCATTTTCTATCATGTATTTTAGTTACCTTTTAATTATAATGTATAACATGTAATGTCTCTCTTGATTTGACTATCTATCTAAAACTAATCAAAATATCCAGTTGCAATAAATTCAATAAATGGTACTAAAGTTGTATAATTGAACAACCCATATGTATGAAAATGTCAATTAGCTCAAAAAAGAAAATTAATAAAATAATCGAAATTACTAATTGCCGTTGACTTAGCGGACAAATTAGGTGTGATTAGAAAAAAGTACTAAAATTGCAAGTTTTAAAAGAGTGATGTAGCCATTTGCAATAAATTCAAAAATGGTACTAAAGCCGCGTAATTGGACCAACCACAAGTACTAATATGAAACTTAACTCTGTGAATTAAAACAGTCGTTATTATATTATTTTACCCACATTTCGATGTAAATTTTACAAGAAAATCAAGTTCAACAAATTTTACTGTCTCTACAAATGAGGGGCTTCTGCCTCCTCTACAACAACCCCGCATCCATCACTCTCTTTGTTAGATTTCAAATAATAAACCAGAACCAAACAAAGCTTACAAACCCAACACAAGAAAGTACCTCGCACGTCGCTAACTCACATGAAGCACCCCCACACACACACACACACCACCACCACCACCACCACCCCCTAACATCGTAGCGAGGAAGAGGTGTGGCCCGAGGACTACCTAACAGAAAGAGAGCTTTTTATGCGGTTCTTTATAGTTCTTGGCTCAAACTAGTTCATAAGATTAGACAATGCGTTGATAGGTATCTTGTTTTTGTTATCACTATTGTCTTGCTTCTTTAGTTTCATCTTCACGATCGTTCGTACAAGCTGTGATTGTGGGCACCGGCTTTGGTTTAAATGATTGGCGCATTGGTTAATGATAGCCCCGTTCAGTGAAAACAAAAGTGACATTTTTCAAATGAACAAAAGGAGCCCCAAACGAACAAATAGAAATCACAAAGAGTAAAGGAAGTCTATAATAAAGGGTTCACCTCCTTAATAATCCCACGAGTCCCCGAATGCTCTGTTTAGTAAAACTTAAATGTTTGACAATCGTTGTTAGCCTCGCTCAATGAGAACAGAAGCGACAGTTTTCAAACGAACCAATGAAAACCTAAAAGAACAAATGGAGAACGCAACGAGTAAAATAAGACTAGAATAAGGGGACCACATCCTTAACCACCCCACGAGTCTCTAATGACTCCGTTCAGCTAATATGAAGGCCCGACAATCGTTACTAGCCTTGTTTAGTGAAAACAGAAGCGACGGTTTTCAAACGAACAAATGAAATCCCAACCGAACAAATGGAGACCATAACAAGTAAAAAAGATGAGAATGACGGAATCACATCCTTAATCATCCCATGAATCTCTAATCACCCCGTTCAGTTAATGTAAAAGCCCGGCAGTCGCTGCTAGCCTCGTTCGGTGAAAACAGAAGCGACGGTATTCAAATGAACAAATGAAATCCCAAACGAACAAATGGAGACCACAACCGGTAAAAAAAAGACTATAAACAAACCAATGAAAGCCCCAAAGAACAAATGGAGAATGAAATGAGTAAAATAAGACTAGTATGAGAGAATCGCCTCCTTAATCATCCCATAAGTCCCTGAATGTCCCGTTCAGTGGAAAAAAAAAAAGCCTAACAGTCTCTTCTAGCCTCGTTCAGTGAAAACAGAAGCAATAGTTTTCAAACGAACAAATGAAAGCCTAAACGAACAAATGAAAACTGCTACTAGTGAAAGAACACTAGAATGAGGGAATCACATCCTTATCCACCCCTTGAGTATCTAATGACCCCATTCAGTTAATACAAAAACCCGGCAGTCGCTGCTAGCCTCATTCAATGAAAACAGAAGCGACGGTTTTCAAACGAACGAATGAAATCCCAAACGAACAAATGGAGGTCACAACAAGTAAAAAAAAGACTAGAATGAGGGAATCACATCCTTAATCATTTCACGGGTCCCTGAATGCCTTGTTCAGTGAAAACAAAAATCCCGACCATCGCTGCTAGCCTCGTTCAATGAAAACAGAAGCGACAGTTTTCAAATGAACCAATGAAAGCCCAAAAGAATAAATGGAGACCGCAACAAGTAAAATAAGACTAGAATGAGAGAATCACCTCCTTAATCATCCCATGAGTCCCTGAATTTCTCGTTTAATGAAAAAAAGCCTAACAGTCCCTGCTAGCCTCGTCAGTGAAAACAAAAGCGACAGTCTTCAAATGAACCAATGAAAGCCCAAAAGAACAAATGGAGACCGCAACAAGTAAAATAAGACTGGAATGAGGGAATCACCTCCATAATCATCCCATGAGTCTCTGAATGTTCCGTTCAGTGAAAAACAAAAACCTAAAATTCCCTGCTAGCCTCGTTCAATGAAAACAGAAGCAATAGTTTTCAAACGAACAAATGAAAGCCTAAACGAACAAATGAAAAGCCCTACGAGTAAAAGCACACTAGAACAAGGGAATCACATCCTTAACCACTCCTCGAGTCTCTAATGACCCCATTCAGTTAATACAAACGCCCGGCGGTCGCTGCTAGCCTCCTTTAGTTAAAACAGAAGCGACAGTTTTCAAACGAACAAATGAAATCCCAAACAAACAAATGGAGACCACAACAAGAAAAAATACAAGAATGAGGGAATCATATCCTTAACCACCCCTCGAGTCTCTAATGACTCCGTTCATTTAATACAAAAGTCCGACAGTCGCTGCTATCCTCGTTCAGTGAAAACAGAAGCGACGGTTTTCAAAAGAACAAATGAAATCCCAAACGAACAAGTGGAGACCACAACGAGTAAAAAAAGACTAGAATGAGGGAATCACATCCTTAATCATTTCATGGGTCCCTGAATGCCTCGTTCAGTGAAAACAAAAATACCGACCGTCGCTGCTAGCCTCGTTCAATGAAAACAGAAGCGACATTTTTCAATTGAACCAATGAAAGCCCAAATGAACAAATGGAGACCGCAACGAGTAAAATAAGACTAGAATGAGAGAATCACCTCCTTAACCATCCCATGAGTCCCTGAATTTCCCGTTTAATGAAAAAAAAAAAAAAAGCCTGACAGTCCCTGCTAGCCTAGCTTGTTTAGTGAAAATTGAAGCAATTGTTTTCAAACGAACAAATGAAAGCTCCAACGAACAAATGGAGACCCCACCGAGTTAATGAATACTAGAATGAGGGAATCACCTCCTTAATCATCCCATGTGTCCTTGACTGCCCTGTTTAGTGAAATACAAAAGCCCGACAGTCGCTGATAGGCTCATTCAATGAAAACTAAAAGAACGTTTTTCAAATGAACAAAAGAAAGCCTAAACGAACAAATGAAAACCTCAAAGTGTAAAAGAAATAGAACATGGGACTCGAACGAATAAACAGAAGCGACACTTTTCAAACGTAATTGATTTCAGAAGACAAGATATCACAATGGAGTTAAGTGCCATTTTAATAATTGTGGTTTGTCCAGTTACGCAACTTTAGTACCGTTGGCCACCTTACTTTTCTAAAACTTGCAATTTCAGTAATTTTTTCTAACCCCTTCTATTTTGTCCGCTAATTCAGGGGAAAATTAGTAATTTTGATTATTTTATTAATTTTCTCTTTTGAGCTAACTGATATTTTCATACATGTGGTTTGTTCAATTATACAACTTTAGTACCATTTTTTGAATTTATTGCAGCTGGATACTTTGATTAGTTTTGGATAGATAGGCAAACTAAAAGAGACATTGCATATTACATATTGCAATTAAAAGGTAACTAAAATACATGATAGAAGATGAAAACAACCATGAAATGTTAACATATTTTTTAGCCTTTTGTTCTTGATTGCCAATTTACTTATAGTAGTTCCGAGTTCATCTTAGCCATTTTTTAGCATTTTCTTTATGTGCATTGATTTTTTTTTCAAGAGTTCGGGTATGATAACAGTTGCACTTTAACACATCGATTACAATCACACAATTTCGCACCTCTTAGTATAACATCAATTGAACTTGTAGATAAACGACGGTTGACGAATCACAAGGGCAAAACACCATATCGTAATTCATTGAAGGATCAATGAGCACACAGGGGGGATCTGTTCATTTAGGGTTAGAGGTGATCTTTTACTTGTAATATGTAATGTCTCTCTTGGTTTATCTATCTATCAAAAACTAATCAAATTTTTCAGTTGCAATAAATTCAAAAAAAAAGGTACTTAAGTTGCATAATTGAACAAAACATAGGTATGAAAATGGCACCTAGCTCAAAAGAGAAAATAAATAAAATAATTAAAATTACTAATTTGCCCCTGATTTAACGGACAAAATAGATGGGATTAGAAAAAAGTGCTAAAATTGCAAGTTTTAGAAAAACGAGGTAGCCATTTGCAATAAATTCAAGGTACTAAAGTTGCACAATTGGGCAAACCACATGTACTAAAATGACACGTAACTCTAAAACTCTTAACTCAAAAATGTCAATGTTTATAACAATATTCGGCCCCTAAGATTTATATAAAACTTACGTCATAATTTTGGAGCAGATGACTAAAGTTTCAAGAAATAGCAAAATTGGTCCCTTATTTTATTTCATAGTTAAATCTTATATTTACATACTAACCCTTTTTAACTTTTTTAGTTATATTTCACCCTTAATAAGTTTTATTTCAACAACATACCAAATCCTTTAAATAATTATAAAAAAACATTAAGTATATATTGAAATAACTATATTAATTCTCATACATTTTTGTGCTAATAAATCGTATAAGATGAAGCTTTAGGGTTTCGCAAATTGGGGTATTACATTAATGCTATATATTTTATATATTTATTGCTATAAAATTAATCGTCGTTTATAAAAATTAGCTTATATATTTCGTTATTCGTTAAGACTTACGGGTCTTTTTATTTCGACTCGGCCATGGTATTTAAACCCTCGGAGACGGCCCTGGTCGTTCCAAAAATAATGTTGTGCTATTAGCTCTAAAATTAATTGGGATGTTATGATCATGAATTTGGGGTCTTCTGTTACGTGTTTTTGTTGGTGATGTTATGACTTATGATCGTAAATTTATTTATAACCAAATTCAAAACATGAGTCAACACGTGGGATAAGTTTTCTGGGCTGAACTAGTTGGATTTCTAGGCTGAGCAGAAATAACTCAACTTTCTGGGCTGACCTCTTTTGCTCTATATAACATTTTTATTACCTGAAAAGTAACTAACTTTTATATTGTTTTATTTTGCTCTTTGAACGACAGAACGATTCTCTACCATTCAACAAATACTCGTTTTTGACTACGCATAACGCCTTTGCAATCGCTGATGGGCACCCACGAATTACCATGACGAATCAAGAAGACAGTGTCACTCAACAACTAAATGTATGTTTCTTATTAAATCATTTCATTTTTCGTAACGTTTATAGCTAGATATAAACGTTAAAATTTTACTACTAGAGGAAACATATTACCAACTCATTACTTCTTATTATCATATTTTAAAGAACGGAGTTCGGGCTTTGATGCTTGACACATACGACTATGAAGATACCATATGGTTGTGTCATTCTTTTAAAGGAAAATGCCACGAGTATACCAAATTTGTAAGTGTACTATACTCTCATCCATTTTTTGTACTTTTATCTTAATCCAGTTATCCAGTTATTACGAGTTTATGACATTTTTCACTTGATGCCATCTATCAGGTACCGGCTATTGACACTTTGAAGGAAATTGAAGCATTTTTAGCGGCAAATCCTAAGGAAATAGTGACAATCATACTTGAAGACTATGTAGAAGCACCTAACGGTCTGACCAATGTCTTTACAAATGCGGGTTTGAAGAAATACTGGTTTCCAGTGGCAAGTATGCCAAAAAGTGGTCAAGGCTGGCCTTTGGTTCGGGACATGGTGGCTAACAACCAAAGATTACTTGTTTTTGGCTCGATTAAATCCAAGGAAGAAAGTGAAGGAATTGCGTACCAGTGGAACTACATGGTAGAAAACCAATGTTAGTTACTATTCGATCACTTTTATTAAACATATTATAAGTAGAGAGTAGAGACCATATTATATAGAACTTGTAAAGTATAGGTGTTCATGTCGGTAATTTTAGTGTTATCAACATGATTGTAGATGGTGACGGTGGGATGAAGGCAGGGGAGTGTCCAAATAGGGCGGAGTCATCTTTAATGAATGATAAATCAAAATCACTTGTTTTAGTGAACTACTTTCGTACACTTCCTATAAAGTTGTTGGCATGCAGTCAAAATAATGGCAGCCTATTGAACGTTACCAAGACATGCTATAGCGATTCTGGCAATCGTTGGGCCAACTTCCTTGCTGTTGATTTTTACAAGGTACTAAATGAAACCATATTCTGCTAAATTGTTTGTTCTTTATGTTTGATGAAATGTTGTTTGATTATTAGAGAAGCGAAGGTGGAGGAACGTTCCGAGCTGTTGATTTTCTGAATGGAGAGCGTTTGTGTGGATGCGACGACGTGCATGCGTGTGTGGTAGGTTAAATGTTCAATTTGTGTATTAAATTTGATTAATTTTATTTAAGAGAATGTAATGAAAATATTGAGGTTTATTTTCATATTTTGCAGCATGGAGGAGGAAGCTGTACCCCCTGAAGCTTTTCGGAATGAAATAATATTTAAAAGTTAAAAGTTTTAGTTGTTTTGTAAGTAATGTGATGCATGCAAACAAACATGTATTTTCCCTGAAATAGTAGAAAATGAACAAAAATCTAACAATTGCCGTGCCCTACACAAAAAATTAAATCTAAAGATTATAGATAAAAAGTACTTATTCAATATCTGAAATAATCTAAAGGAAATCCGAAGTCAAACTGGGGTGTTTGGTCATGTACTTGTAAAGGACCATCTCAACTGATATAATTTTCCATGAATGATTGATAGTGATGCAAGACATTTTAGTGGTTAGGTTTTAAAAAATGAAAACATTTAGAGTATGTTTAGGATTGAGTTTGAAAAATACTTATTGGCTTATTGGTGTTATTAAAAAGCAAATAAATTAAAATGTGTTTGACAATCACAAAAATCCTTTTTATTTAGCTTTTTGAAATGGTTAAAAAGCAGTTTTTCAAAAGCCCCAATTGCAAATCCTGACTTTTCAAAATGGCTTTTTTAAAAAGCTAATAAGCTAGTAAGCATTTTTCAAACGCAATCCCAAACATGCTCTTAGAGTGTGGTTTTAGAGATATTTGTACCTTTGCTATGCACTTCTAATG
Organism: Bidens hawaiensis; assembly: GCF_021521415.1. Taxonomy (NCBI): domain Eukaryota; kingdom Viridiplantae; phylum Streptophyta; class Magnoliopsida; order Asterales; family Asteraceae; genus Bidens; species Bidens hawaiensis. The sequence goes on from NW_027499227.1 coordinate 107,432, forward strand.
ATAATTTGACGTATTTTGTTATGTAAATGAAATTTAATTTGGTTTTTTCTTTTTATTACGTGAACTGACCTAAATAAGACCACAATATTTAATTTATTGTGAGGCAAACTGATCTCAATGAAATCATTGTTGGGTCTACAACTATAAGTCACCAAAATGTATTCAAAGCCGGTGATTTAAAAGTAAATAACCCTGTTAGAAGTTGCATTTTAAAATTACACAGATGTCCCATGTGGTTTCACTGATTTCACGTATGCTCCCTAGCTTCGTAAAATTACATTCATGCTCTATGAAACTTGATGCGGGTGAATTGGAAATGCATATTTTGCTCATTTGTTACTACCATTTGGTCAAATTTGCTTACACTGGTAATGCATATGTGCTTACCATTAGGTCAATTTATCACTTGCAATTGTTATCGCACCATAACCACTAAGGCATGCACTAAACAGTGACCATCAGATTGATATCAAAACAAAAACCATACGTAGGTTTGGTAAAGCATCAATTGTTATGATCACACCATTTATTATCAGTTGTTTAATTTTTATTACACGATAACAAGTGGCCACTACATTGATATCAAAACTAAAGATCATAGTTTTGAGTTCATTGAAACTAAAACATACATCAACATTAATGCACCCCACTAATACAATCCGACTTAACAATAAAATATAGATACCCTAACACCAATAACAAGACAAAGATGATGATGTTCTTCAAAACATTCTTTACTTCAAGATCTTCAACGTATAACCTAAGCCTTTTCGAATAACACAAAGAACAAAAAGGTCCAGGAATAGTGACCACAGCACGATCGCAGAAGGGCAGGTCACTCCAACGAAGAAATTTTTGACATCTTGAATCCTGTAAATATTCAAAGTTTTTAAGAAATCGGAAATTGGAGATAAAAGGGAATTAAATTAGGGTTCTTACACATCAGACACACAAGCAAGAACTACATGAGCATATCGCCGTAACGATGAAGATGAATAGAAGGTTGTTAATTTGTTAAACACTATTTAGTAAAGAGTAATAAATAATAAATCTAAGAAGAAAAGGTATATTGATGCTTGACTACTACAAAATCGTGAGTATGACCTCTAAATAGTAAATATAACCTTATACTTAAATGAGTCACTAGGAAAGGCAACAAAGTCGGCAAAATTATATTACTTTGAACAATTCCTAGCCATTGCAACCCCGAGTACATAGTTATCTCATTTCTTATATACTTATATAACACACTCTCTCTCATTAATTTCTTTTTGGAGCAACATGGCTGCTTCTTCAACATTCCCTCTCAAAGATGAGCTCGATATCGTCATACCCACCATTCGCAACCTCGACTTTCTTGAGATGTGGAGACCCTTCTTTCAACCCTATCATTTGATCATTGTTCAAGATGGTGATCCATCTAGGTCCATCAAGGTCCCTGATGGCTTTGATTACGAGCTTTATAATCGTAATGATATTAACAAGATCTTGGGTCCGAAGGCTTCGTGCATCTCGTTTAAGGATTCGGCTTGCCGGTGCTTCGGCTACATGGTTTCCAAGAAGAAGTATATCTTCACCATTGATGATGATTGCTTTGTGAGTTTTTTTTTCTTTTTTAAATTAGAGGTCCATCAACATGCTACTTTTAATAAGACATGCTTGATAAGCGGGTTACACAACACGACCCGCTTAGCATAATTAAATTATAAGCAATTATAAAACATAAAAGACACGACACATTTAACATGAGCAAGTATAAGTAATATGATAATATGAATGACATGATTCGTTTAGAATGACAAGATAAACATGGTTAATAATAAGACATATATAACATGATATATAATAAAAAACTACTACTGTCTAAATTTAATTATAATATATTTAAGTATAGCATATTTTAAATAAAACTATAAAGTTATATCGTTTGTAATAAAGGGGTAATAAGTGTATCATACTGTCATTATCATGTTGACGTTTTAACCAATTTAGCACGATAAGTTAAATGTGTTATACAAGTCATAAACGGGGTGAAGACATTTAAACACATTTTTTGACATGTCATTAACGCTCAAACACTAACCCGTTTAATTTCATGTCGAGTTAAATGATTCGTGTCATAAAATATCAACCCTACATTATAAGTTGAATGTTTTGGAATTGCTTTAATTTGTTTGACAATAATGATAGGTTGCAAAGGATCCAACTGGAAAGGACATAGATGCACTTAGACAACACATCAACAACCTCCTTAACCCTTCAACTCCCTATTTCTTCAACACCCTTTACGACCCATTCTCAGACGGTGCAGATTTTGTTCGCGGCTACCCATTTAGCCTCCGGGAAGGTGTTCCAACCGCCGTGTCTCATGGTCTTTGGCTCAACATCCCAGACTACGATGCACCAACACAGCTCGTCAAGCCTCGAGAAAGAAACACAAGGTGCATTATTAAACCGCTACAAAACCAAGTTCAATAGTTTCATATTTTCATATTTTGTGTTTGATATTGGTTTCGGCTTTTTTTAGGTATGTTGATGCAGTCATGACACTCCCAAAGGGAGTTCTCTTCCCTATGTGTGGAATGAACCTCGCGTTTGACCGGAGCCTTATTGGTCCAGCTATGTACTTCGGGCTCATGGGTGACGGTCAGCCCATTGGCCGGTATGATGACATGTGGGCTGGCTGGTGTGTCAAGGTACTTACTAGACAAATTTTTAAACCAAATCAGACTTTTGATCACTTTGGTTTACTAGCTAAACGTGTAACGATTTTGTAGGTTATATGTGATCATTTGGGACTCGGGATCAAGACGGGATTACCCTACATTTGGCATAGCAAGGCAAGCAATCCATTTGTGAACCTCAAAAAGGAATACAAAGGCATATTTTGGCAAGAAGAGATGATCCCGTTCTTCCAAGACACTATCCTCCCGAAAGAGTGCACCACAGTGCAGTCATGCTACAAAGAATTGGCTAAACAGGTTAAGGATAAGCTAGGGAAGATTGATCCGTACTTTGTTAAGCTTGCGGACGCGATGGTTACATGGATTGATGCTTGGGATGAACTTAACCCACCGGCTAAGGCAGTTAGTAGCAAGTGACGAACGATGCACAAATACACAAACGGTTATACAAGTCATCTTGGACGAGAGTGAGAATAATAAAAAGATGGTTTATATTTATCGTTTTTGTTTATGTAACCAGCCCAGACCGCATTGTATCGACCAAGCCCGAATCACGCCCAGCTCGTTGATTAGTGTTTGTAATATTATGAAGTTTTTGACTAGTGGAAAAACATGGGATTTGAAAGTTGAAACTAGAACAAAGCTTAATCGTGTTTGAAAAACTAACAAACATTCAAAATTATAAAGAACTTTCATCCATAAATAAAAAACGGGCTCTCGATTATAACTTTCTTCACGAAAGGGAATTCGGGTCTTCTGTCTTTTGACGCTTAACTTGAGGCTCTTCAGCTTCTTGTTCATCATTGTTAAGCACGCCATTCACCACATCTGCACCCAATAAAGAGACATGTTTGCTGGTTATGGTCCGACCAGCCCTAAGTTTCGGGCCCCAGTGTCTTTCTGGATTCGGAAGAAAACGTGCAACCTTCTTGCTCTGAGCTTTGCTAAGCGATGCAACCGCTCGGAGCAAAATTAGCCTATATAAACATAAAAAGATTTTTTTAAAAAATAAAATATATGGATTTTAAAAATAATAATAAAAACGAGGCGTGAGATTACCTGTAGAACGGGTTCTTTGGCAAGGATCACGCTTCCAGACTGATCAGCCGATTGCTCTTTCACCGGATGATTTTTAACCTTGAATAAAATAATATTTATACAAAACGAACGATTAAAAGGTGTGATAAGGATTATTAAACTGTTTAAATAAGAAAAGCTTACCCAACAACGCATGATATCCCAAATGACATCCATAGGAGCATCAGATTTTAACCCCAACGGGTTTACATGAGTTCCAGAAATACGATATCCAGCATTGATCACAGCCGATCTGAATATTACTGCTGACGGGGATGTGCACTTGAGGGTCCCACATAGATTATGCAAACTCAAGAAAAGAGGAACATCGGGCAGTTCCTGATGAATTTAAAGTTCAAGTAAATGATTACACAACTTCTTTCTAACGACCCGTTTTGACCCGTTACCTAATAAGCAGACCCTACCTCAGAGATGGTTGTTAGAACAGCAGAAATCCTATTGAAGGCGGGATATCGATTCTTCATAGCTTTAACATCTGCTAAAATGGATGTGACCCAATCTTGATCATGAATAGGGTCGGACCAAATGGGCCCGCCCATGTTATATTTCTTGCCACAGTCACTGCACTCTTGTGGGACCACCGGCCCAAACCCGGGAAGATATCTCACACTAGTGTTCTTCACAAAAAAAATGAAGATGATTAAATATAAAGTTAATTGATTTACAAATGGAAGGTTTTAGAAAAAAGTATACTTTTGAGACAGTCCTCCCGATTGGTTGAAGATGAAAGGAATCACAGCCGACACATTGGTAAACGTATGAGAGCTTAAGTGGTGTATTCTTCATTGCACTTGCGGAACTAAATATATTGAGAAGCTAGTAAGTATGATGAAATTGCCACGATGGCATAATTTGGTAATTAATGGCACGAGGGATACTTACGTGTAAACTCGAACAAATACGCGAACGTAAAAATCCATCTGAACGGATAACACGGGGACAATGTATCTCTTGTACCGATTTGCATGACTCTAAGCTCAAAAGAATACAAATATCCAAAAATTACAAAATATTTATACCATTTTAATTGTTTTGTTATTACATTTATTAAAAATGGTTCAAAGTATATGAATTACCTCAATGCACGCAAGGACGATCCGCAAAGTCATTTCGTGACAGTATTTTCCTCTCAAAGGGTATGAACCGTATCTAGCTCATGATTTTGGCATTAGATAAGGGCGTAAATGTCTTTTTAACAATAACAATCAGGTATTTCAAAAAGCAAAAAGAATATATAATCATACTTCGAATAACAGACTTCTCCATTGCTACCACATAAAACTGCCATATCTGTTGCGGTGCACATTAGCAGCCCGCCATCAGCAATTGACTGAACCGCAGAGTCCAGGAACACAGAGGGTGAGCCATACGGATCAAGATCAACCTGAAAATCAACAATTAAATCATTATTTATGGTTATAAACTTATAATCATATATGCGATTAATTATATTATAATTATAAACACATATCCATACCGCATCGAATATCCTTAGGATGAGTGAGCATATAGATTCGAGCATCAGCAAAATTTGATTCCACTTTCTCACTCGCAGCCGAACCGTTAAACTTTATGTTTCTCCTGCAAGCTTCAACAGATGCTGCACAAAACCAATAATAAATATCAATATGCAAAATGCAACATAATTAATCTCAAAAAACAAAAATAATAACAACAACGCACCTTTATCATTATCTAGTGCTACAACTTGTCCAATCCCATCCACTTCGCGTGCATATCTAAGAGCTCTTAATCCCGAAGCTGACAAAGCCTATCAATCCAAAGTTAACCTTACATTAATATTCTCTTAAATATCAAAATTTTAAAAGAAAGAAAAAAGATTAGAACCTCGAGAACTCGTGGCGGTTTTAGTTCCGGATTTTTTCTCTCTAGTGGTTTCTCGGGTTCGTCACCATTGCTACACGGTTCACCTTCGGGCATCTCTTTTAAAGATTCACCTTCACCATTGGAGATTCCATTAGAATCACGGTTTTCTGATACTTTTGATGCCTTATTCATCTTTTTAGATAAATATGCCTCGTGCTCTTCTTTCCGTTTTTTAATAAATGTCCTCACTACCCGCAATTGACATGTCTCTATTATTGACCTGATATTCATATATATGTGCCGTTAGAACTTATCAATAATGATATAACTCTGAATACTCAAGTCTAAAATATCTACTTATTTTACAAGTTGAATATATGCAGTTTCTATATATCCAATTACTTGGAGGTGAAATAATCATTTTAGAAGAAGCTGCATAAAAAAACTAACTGATAATCAAATGTTTGTACCTCTCTTAAGTAGAGGTAGGCAACTAAACCGGTTAACCAAACTGACCCGAAAATCAAACTGAAATCGAACCGGTTTAAAACTGATTATGTAAAAACAGGTTTGAAACCGTAGGTTTGGAATTGGTTTGTAGTTTTCTCCACCAAACCGGTTCTAAACCGGTTAACCGAACCGAAACCGGCCAAAACCGAGCAAAAACCAGTCTTAAAACCCGAACCGAAACCGGTCAAAACCCGAACCGAAACCGATCGTAATCTGGTCAAGAAACCGGTTTAAGCCCGAACCAAACCAATCATAAACCGGTTTGATTCTTGTTGACCAAACCGAACCGGTTTCAAACACCAAACCGGTTTAAAGTTTTAAACCGTTTTGTGCACCTCTACTCTTAAGTACAATCACTGTTGTGAAATTCAGTAATCGGCGAGTGACCGATTCAATTTCAGCTAATCGGCAGCCGGTCAAAACCGGTCCAAATTGGTCAAATTTTAATCAAAGTCTGTCAAAACTATGTGTGTATGTGTATGGTATATATAATTTTTAATACAACATATGAAATTCGAATCCGATAAATCCCTAACCGATCGCTAATCGTTAAAAAGGTAACAACTTGTACCAAATTAATGATTCTTGAAATCAAACCATACATTCTAAAAACAAGGAAATAACCCTAGTAGCCATTGATCTACCAAACTCAGCAATTTACCATCAAAAACAAACCATTCCCAGTTCACAGGTTAACTTTAACCAGCAAAAGCAGGTAAATTTAAGCATAATACACCATACCCACAAGACACAGCATCATAATTTCAACAACTGACAATGAAAACAGAACAAAAGATTACCTGGGCTTTGTTATAAAAGACATTCATTCTCTTGTGCATTCAAAATCTCAGCTTCGCCTTCTTTGATAACGGTGTAATCAGTCAGATCAAAAGGCGGCTGGTGGGTGGGTGTTTGTTCCCCTGTTTTTGTCGCCTCAACGCTGCTAACCCATTTATAATAAGATTGTTGTAGTTCCGGCGGTGGTGATTTAACGACGGCAGGTGATGATGGTGAAAAGATATTGTGAAAGAAAGAAAGAGAAACATTCAAGTTGAGCAGTTTATAAACTTCTAACTGCAAACCCTATTTTACAATTTTCCAAACAGTTTTTTTTTTTTTAATCCTCAAAATACTACAGATTGGGAGAAGAGAAGTGTGTTTAAAAACCGGTTTTTTACTCGTATCGGATTAAGCTATAAATGGTATAATCGTAGAACGGGGTGATATCGAAAGGTTTAACCAGTTGAATAGTTTATCTTATAATTACATATAAATGCAACTTGAACTTCAAAAATAATCCAAATGTAAATGATTTCATAATAAAAAAATAATCCAAAATTTAATCCCTATTAAAAAATATAATACAAAAGGACTCACTTTAAAAAATAGTCCTAAAGTTTATACATTTAAATGTTAATTATTCGATTAAAAGTAATTTTGAAAAAATATGGGCCGAAATATCAAATATTTCTCAGACTTAAAGCCGAGTTGTCGGTAAAAGCCTGGGCGTAAAATACCAGCTTGCTATGCGAAATCCGGTTCAACCGGCCTGTTTTTTAAAGCATTGGTCCTTCTATAGGTACGAGGTGACATCTGTCGTTACCCAATCAGCCACAGATAGGTCACGTACTGACTTATTCGAGGTCGATTGGGTACATGAGACATGCGGCTATTAAATCAAATGTAAACTTGTACTATCCGCCACAGATAGGTCTATCCAATGACGTATAGGATCAAAATTGAATTATTGAGCCAGAAGACTCCTCCCTCTCACCCATTGTTATATATAGACTTATCGGCCATGGATAGTTCTATCCGTGGCTTATAGGGTTAAAGTTGAATTATTCAGCCAAAAGTCTCCTACCTCTCCCAATTGTTATATATATTATCATGCATATGTGCAACAAACACACGCGACCATTCTCGTAAAGGAAAAAAAAACCCTCATTTTCACGTAGCACTGTGATTGTAAAAGGCAAAAAATGTCGTGGTTGTGGAACGAGTTATTTCCGAGGTCAAACGAAGAGTCGAATATTCATATTTGAACAAGGAACAGGGGTTTGTAGATTATGACAAGCATCCGAGTTACCAAATTTGAACCAGGTATTGCCGTATTTTTATTTAGTTTAAAGTCGTTAGTCATTTTTGAAATAATATATATTAACCATATTTTTTGTTAGGAGTATTTTGTACAAGACCGTCACCCTTTGGATGTGGAGGGAAGCAGCACTTCATACTGGTCACGGTCAGAATAACCTTATAGTCAACCGTCGTACCTGTTACTAGAAAATCCGTATTACGTTGCCCAGCCTTCGTACCTGCTTCATGCAGAAGAGCGTATTCTAGTAGTCAGCGTCCATACCACTTACCATTAGAAGAGTCGTATCGGTCACAAGCAGAATCTGGCCACATTCGTGATATCGCTCAAGAGACAGGTCACAACGAGTACGCCGTAAATATTTCTGGTAACGAAGGTGATAGTGATCATACTGACGTGGAAGTTGATATGATTGTGACGTTACAAAACGCAGGCATGAAGCCTAAAATAATCTTGTCACTCTTACGGCAACGGTATCCCAACAACAACTGTATTGAGAAGAACATATACAATTTTATAGAAGAGTTTAAAATGAAATTAAAGTTGGCAATACCCCCATGTAGGTTTCAC